>NW_028141164.1:42169-162954 GCF_030444845.1 Prenolepis imparis | reverse complement strand
AAGCAGTGGTATCAACGCAGAGTACTGAAGCAGATCATTGCAATATACCGTAATTTGATGATAACGAATTTGGCGATTTGGAGAATAGAAAGAAAACCGTCGCGTGGAGCAAATTTTGAAATTGGATAATATTTTACAAGACAGGCTAGGATTAAACTTTTTTCAATGAAACAACCGAAAACTGGTAAATAATAAGGATTATAATAATGTACGTATATTATATGTACGTATATCATATGTACAAAATATACAATATTTCACAAATATAATATCGTTATATATATAAATTATAAATAATTGAAAATTGAACAGATCTTTTGGATTGTGTCTAAGCAGTGGTATCAACGCAGAGTACTAAGAAAAATCTCTTTATACGACAACAAATTTCGCAGTCGAAAGTTTAGTTTAGCGTCACCATAGTCTCTTCCCTCTCTTCTACCCTCTCCCTGCTATACGGCCACTATATACTTCCGCCGAGTTTCCGAAGAAAAATCTACGTGAAGCAAAACAACACCGCTGCTTTCATATCGCGACACTCTGTACATTTATCTAGAAACAGGCTGCGTGGATGTGGTACCAAGAGGAAACGTGTCTGGCATATCCTCTTCTCCAGTTGTCGACAACTCTTCATCGTTGGCGGGCGCACGCGCACCCTCCCCCCCCTCTCTCTCTCTCTTTCTACTTCTCCTCTCGTCCCACCGTCAACACCACTACAGTATCCCTGACGATTCTCTCACCAATTGCCCTTCTTCTTTCTTTCCTTTTTCTTCTGCAACCCTATCCCACAAATCTCTGTTTTTGTTTACCTGGCATCGATATCGTATGCTCGTGGAACGGGGTTAAGCTTGAGCATCGACAGTATTGAAAATCAACTCCTATGCTCGTCTCTTCATATTTGGATATCCTTCATCTTATCCTCTTTCAATTACTCTACTCTCACAATCAGTGTTTCACAATCTTCTCTTTTCCTTCTCTGTTTCTCCTGTCATCGCAGAGAAAGACGCAGGAAATATATCGGCATTTAACATGTCTCTATATTATGTTGCTCTCGGCGTGTATCAATGTCGGTATGTGAATAGGGAGTGTAATTTTCTTTGCGTTTTTATTATTCAGAATAAAACTATCAAAGAGTATTGAACAAAATCATATAAAAAAGAAAAAATATTAATATACCTATGCTAATATGTATAACAGCATATGTGAATGAGAGAATTATAAAGCAAGCAAAAATAGACAAAATTTAAAATGTAAAATAAGAACATCCACATGTGTAACCTTTTTATCCTTCTGAATTACATGTAAATGGCTATTATAATTATAAAATAATAATTTATATTTATTTATACTTATATTATTTTTTTTATATAATATTTATTAACATTATTATTGAGAGAAATCTCTTTTGGAATATTCAGTTAATTTTATGAATCACAAACAAAACAAAAAAATTTCAAACATGTACGTATATATGTATTTGTATGTATGTATGTATACATATATGTATATATATATATATATATATAATGTTATTTTTATTACTTGATAACCACTTGATTGATCATTAATATAACATAATTTTGATAAATGCAAAAGGTCATTGCACAAATTGTATTTGAAAAAGAGCGCTAATATTAGCAAAGCATAAGCATACAAGAGCAAAGAATATACATACTTTTCCTTCCACGTCCATGCAATTTAATAGGTTCAATCGTAAATGCGGAAAACGCGAGGGTAGAGCAGCATGACATACATCGCGGAAACAAGAGTGCGTTTGATCCTGCTGCATATGCATACGACATATTTCGAATATGCAAATCGCACAACGGCGCTAGCAATCTTCTTCACCTGATCGATCTTTCACAAAGGATCTCAAATTGCGTCTCATCATTAATCGCTCACGAATAATCTTTTGCGCATAGTTTCAAATTATGTGTAAAAATCTGTATGCAAAATGACAATGCACGAAACATTAAAAATAGCTGCTGATGATACTATTTTCGCAGCAGTTGTTTCCAATTAAATTTCGCGCGCGCGCGACCGCGTTATTTCTATGCATAGTTGATATCTCTCTCTATATGTATAGAGTGAGAGAGAGAGAGAGAGAGAGAGAGAGAGAGAGAGAGAGAGAGAGAGAGAGAGAGAGAGAGAGATGATGGCTTCATGAAATATATACGCTACGATATCAAAAAATTGAATTAATTCATTTCATAGAAAATTTAAACATTAAACTTCAAATTTAAACGTTAATTAAAATATCAAACTTTACACATATTATTTTGGCTACGAAATCAGAAAAAACACTAGGATTTGGCAAAAACGGCATGATAAAAACTTTTAATAATATGGTAAAAGTAATTGCATTAAAATATTATATTTTAATAATACAAATGTGGTGAATGTTGGAGAAATATACACACGCGCACGCAAGCGTACATTTGATTATACAGTCGCAAACGTTCGGAAATAGAAAAGAAGTCACGTGATTAAGAGTCTAACAAAATATTTTTATGAATAAATCGCATACTTTTGCGCTAGCCTCTTTACCATCTGATCGCGGCATCTTTTCTAAAGCATTCAAAGCAGACGAGACTCGTCTTCATGCAAATGGGTCTCGGATTGAAGAGGAAGGAAGCAAAAACGATAATAATAACGAGTCACAAGATGGAAACAATTGTAGCACAACACTCTTTCGGTTGCGAGAAAACCTTATTCGAAGACATTGCACGGCTGCAACAACGACGAAATCGAGACAAATCGAAACAAATGACGGAAGGCAGACGGAAAACTCGTTAGGAGGATCGAGAGTTTAAACGACGGAGCACGTGTTTCATGGATTAACGATTTTATACAAACTAATTTCTGCAAATAAATTTTTCTTTTCCTAGCTTGTGTCGTCTACTGCGATATTTCGCGCTGCACGTATCTTAAAACATATTATTAAACAACGCAATTATATATATACACACATACATATATATATATATATATATATATATATATATACATACACACACATATACACATATGTATATACATATATGAACAGCATGTATGCCGCAATAATATTTAATTCACTCAAAAAAATAAACCATTGTCTCGCGCGAATGTGTACTCTGAAATGTGAACATTCGTCCCAGTTTAATTTAATTAGAGATAATTACTCGCAATTTTTGATGAAATAATTACTTGTAATTTATTGTATATATTACTAATATAAACCACCAAATCTAAATTACACTTCTAATTATTCCAATTGCTTTAAATTAATGGTAATCTTTACATCATGTTATTTGCTTTAATAACGATATATAATAAATATTTGTTGAATAAATATAAATATTTTATTGATATTTATGTATATGTTGTGTGTATGTGTATGTCGCGCATAAATTCCATTAATAAATATCAAAATATACAATTTTGTTTAATAATTTTATATTGTACTTTATATACATACACACTATTATCTTATACCTTATGTACTATATATACATATATATATAGTATATATATATATATATATATATATATATATATATATATTTTTTTTTTTTTTTTTTTTTTTTTTTTTTTTTTTTTTTTTATTACATTACCTAATGAAAATATACTATCGACATTATTCCAATCAATTGCGCTTAAAATTGCCAGCGAAAAGTGAAATGACATAACGATCTGATTGAAAAGATTATTCTTGTAATTGGCAGCTGTAATTTTATTACAATTGTCAATATCTATTCGTCGAACGTAATTTTCGCTCTCGCTACGCGAGATACTTTATGTCGCGCGTGCAATCTATTATATTGGAAGTTGCCGAGTCAAAAGGCTGAAAAAATGCTGAAACGCAAATTTGACTTACTTTCGGATCAATTTCAATTCGATAAATCGACATCCGGCAGCAAAGAAAGCTCTCGTAAAGAATGGACGAGAGATGGCCGACCTCTCTCTCTGTGGCTGCATAAAATTACAATGAAATGCAAACGAATCGTTGCAAGACGATGCGCAAGAACGCTTTCTTTTGGTTTTGCAATGCGATACGTATGTAGCATTGCGCTACGAACGAAAGATCCTGGTATTAAATTCGTCGACATCTTATTCTCATCCGGCAAAATCGTTAAGAATCCCTCATCCAGAGTACCGCTACGAGAACTTTTGGAGAAAATCCGACAACACGAACGAGAACAACGGAGTTTACTCCGTAATCGCCTCCGGAGATAGATGCGAAACAGAGTTGCCGGACAAAATGCTATAACGATCGTCTATGAGAGAAGGAAATTTTTACAAGAGTTTAATAAAACGGGATAATTTTTTTGATAAAATTCAACCCGCATTTATAATTATTTATATTTGTAGCATGTGTTACATTTATTCATTTTACATTTTCAAATATTTTATTCTATATTCGGACAATGTAAATGTAAAACATGTCAAGAGTTTATTGACAGACATTAGGAATTTTATTTTCTTTGAAAGGAGACGACTTTACAAATTATATATAATATATCAAAATTCTGAAAATTATGATTAATCAATCTCATCTCCCCTGTGTGAAAATGTAATGCCAAAGCCATGTAATGGCGTTTTACACGGTGTGAACGTGCCACGAATGAAAAAAGAACGTGTTCTCGCCATTTGATGCGACACGTGGATGTAACTTGTTTCATCGGCAAAAGAACTGTATCCTTCGTCAAAAATATTTCTCAGATCGGGAACAATTCCATTCCAGAACGCGAATTCGAGTGTACGTCACAATCAAACAAGAAGCATATAAATCAGCGAGAAAGCGGAACGTGAGAAAAGGAAACAAGAGAAAAGGGGGGGGGGGAGCGGGAAGAGGAAGAGAAAAGAAAGATATGACGGAGGAAATTGTCGCCAACGGAAGTGCACCTCGGCATGTACGAGAGATTTCGATCCCGAAATATCGACGATTTTCTCCCGATACCTGCAATAGGAAAATGAAGTAGGCCAACCAATTGTCTGAGAAAGTAAGCCAGATTCGTAGAAAATTCTAAAGCCGGAAACTTTGCGATTCTATATAACTAGTCGCTCGAACCAATACCAACTCTTTAATATGAATTTCATAAAGACTAGAGCAGGCTCAGCAGGATGTCAAAAAATAATAGAGAATAATAATACATTTTAAAGTTGTATTAACTTTAAGAAATAAAAAAGGCAAATATATGTACATATAAAATATATAAAGTTTTATGTTACATATGTATATATGTATATATAAATCTAAAATGTTATCATTTGTTGATATTCATAATTTAATGTTTTGATGAGAAAAATTATTCACAAATATAGAAGAAAAATTATTCATAAATTAAAAATTAAGAAACTACTGCTCCCTTTCATCCCAGTTTGATTCATAACTTGTTAAATGTCTTACGACAAATATAAATTTTACTCGAGTCAGAGGAGAAGAGAATAAAGTAATGTTACAAAATTTCATTTAAAGCACCGATGTATTGAAAATAGGCGCTGGCTCGGACGCTAACGCGAAATCATCAACAAGAAGTAGTAGTACTCGATCAAAGTTAAATTTACATTTTTTGATCGTTAAGTCCATCGGGTCCAGGGAGCAGGGACCCAATGAAATAAAAAAATTAAGATTTTGAAACTTTTGTGGCATACTTGAAAGCAAGCAAAAGGTGCATCTCGGACCGTAATACCGCAAGATTTATTGTTAGTATTGATCAAATCATAAAAAAAGTGTCATAGCTAGTAAATATTTTACAGTGAAGAAAGTAAATATTTATATGTTTACAAGTAATTCGACTTATTTCCATTGTTCTTAAAATTGTATTACTAGGAAGCATATTTTTTTTGTAACACATATTGGACGAATAATTAATAAAATTTTATTAAAGTCATTGTACATGTATACGTTGTTGTTCCTCGATATCTCAAACTTTTAGCTTATCTTTGATCAATTTAGAATCAATTTTTTTCTATCATATTATGCAATTAATATGCTGCACAGAAGATATTTTTGACTGTCGAAAATATTTTCAAACGACGCGACGTCCGAATCATTTTTGGCCAATTAGCTGGCAACAAGCATACTTGATGTAGAATGCAGTTATCGGAAAGTTCAATATTGGCTTCCGACAGCAAGCGTGGATATCCAGCGGAGACGAATGTCGGCGCGAACAAAGCTGCTTTCTGGGGAGAACTTGTAAAGTCAGTTTGTCGGGGCGGTACAATGTTCGTCTGGCTGTCAATTTGTATTCGACAACTGTCATTGTCTCGTCCCGAGAATCATTATCGGCAGTCGACGTTTTTGTTTTAACATCTTTCTTCGCATATGTATTATACATCAAAACAAAACATGAAATTATCATCAAGAAAGATAAATATTTCTTAATTTCTCGACATATATTTTTAACTTAATATTTTTTAATTTCTCCGTGCAATTTTCCAATTATTCATACTCATATTGTTACATAAAATATACTAAGGTCACACACAAAGAATTTTTTTTTCTCTTTGGCGGTGTTAGAAGAGAACTATATAATAGTCTATAAAAAAAAATTTTATTTTTATCTATTATAAAGACAACAATGTCACACGACACAACAGATATATATGTATATATTTGTATACCAAATAATTTTCTAGTATAAATTAGTATTCGTATAGCTAATAGAAAAAAATTATTCAACGGCTTAAGTGCACATATAAATTGTTTTCTCATTCAAAATTCTATTTTGTAAATATTGATTGGACGCTTGTTGGAATAGCGCTCATTGCAAACGGAGCGAATGTCGTGCCATGATGTCTCGTGAGATGATAACAAAAATAAGTAACAAGAGTAGCAAAAGAGAGACAGTATTTGAAAACTGAACGACAATTCGATTACGACTATCAAGAGAACGTTTTCGATATTGATTGCTGGCTCATTCAGGTCAGCCGAATACCTAAAGACCCTAAAGACAAGTGTTGACGCGGACGCTATAAGCTATAAGCTATAAGCTATAAGGTAGAGCGAGTGAAGGATATTAGAATAGGAGAATAGTAAGAGAGAACAAGAAAGAGGAAGAGAGAGAGAGAATTTATCGAGGGTTAGTTTATTAACCATTAGGGAAGGCTCGTGGAATATTGTCCGGGTAGCGTATATACGCGAGTGCCGATCGCAGTCGCGCAAACTGCAACCAGCTGCAGCCTGTCTGCTTCCGAAGGGCGGAAAATTGAAATCGAACCTCCGTCGCATCGTCGTGCAAACGCGATCGAATATTTTCGCGACATCAGCGAATTCGTCGTCCCTTACATCAGGTAAATTGCATTTCGTATAATTCCACGTATAATCGTATAATCATTTTTTTTTCTCGTCATCAATACAATACAATGAGATATTTACGTGTTTTAACAATGTTTCTACATAAAAACTTTACTTGTATACAAAGCATAATGAGAATCATTCAAATGGATTACGCAAGTTATTAAAAAAAAAAAAGAAAAGGTAGATCTAACTTATATATTGCCGATATTTTAATAAAAAATTTAAATTGAATTAATTTGGTAGCCAAATCTCTATGCAATCAAAAAAAAAATTTTTTTTTGATTTATATTTTTAAAAAGATATTTTTATTTGTCTCTTTAAAATTGAAAAGTCACGATTAGTTTTTCTCAATCGAATAATAGCTTCATAATTTTACACTTTTCTTCTTTCTTTTAGTTGTGAAAACGATAAACGTAGAATCTAAAGATAAAAAGCTATAAAAATCTCCGAGAATATCTGGCAACTAAAACCGCACGAGGGCGTAGATATCCGAAGACGTGGATCATGCCTTTAAAATATTCTATTACGCGAACATAAATTCTCTCTCGGAACAGAGCCATTGTTGCAGGAAATGTGTGACGACGAAGGATCGCTGAAAGCAGAAAAGCAAGAACGACAGAATCAATATTGGTCGCTCCTGATATTTGTTTGGGATGCGACTGGGAAATGGATTGTACCCGACAACAGAATGAAAGGGACACAATCTCAATCGATTTGGGACAAAGATCCTTTCGTCTAATCGAAAACGTCGTTCTCGGTCGACCATCAACTACAAATATTGAGAAGGTGAGTGGCAAATAACTGCACAACGCGAGAAGAAAATATCTCAATCGTACATTAAAGTATGTGAGTACGCAAAAGTGTCTCTCTCTTTCTCATGCGCACAAATTTAACTTTTGAAATGCTTATTTAATCGTCTAAAATGGCAATTATAATTTTTATCTAATTCTTATACAACCATAAATGAAAAATAACAACTTGGAGCTATAAAACAAAAATAGATATCAAAAAAGTTGAGCAAATGCAAATAATAAAATGAAAGGAATTAAATAGTAGTAAAAGTAGAAAATTTTTATGCGCGTATATAACAAATTTTAACAAATTTGCAAATGCACAAAATCATTTTAATGCAAACAATAAAATAAAACATATATGTATATTAGAAATTTAATTAGCTTCTTCATTGCGTTTTTTTGTTTGGTATATAATATATTATTTTGTTTTCGATCTCTTGAAAATATTGTCAAGAATCGTGAAGAATCGATATCAGCTTAAGCAAACGTGGTGCTGCTTATTTTTATGTGCTGAAAATGAAAGCTCCAAAACACAGCTCATTGATAATATACATATACATGTATATACCTATATATATATATTCTGGAATATTTTTGCCGGGAAACGCACGCGATCCCCGTAACAAAGAAACTGCCAAAGTGGGTTAGTGAAACGAGCGAGGAAACGAGAAGCTACCGGTCGCGGTTAGAATGGGCGGAATTGATAGTGATCTTAATTAAAATTAGAGGGTTACCGGGGCCGTCGCGTAACGCTTTCGCGAGTCGCCTCGGTCGGTTCTCATTTGCGTTGTTCCCGATTTGCATAACAGTAAAGATCCCGGGGATCACACTTTATATGTCGAGAGAGATGCGTTACGCGCAACCCAGCTGCCGCCGTTACTTGGGTGGTTTCATTAACGCGATGCGCCTACTCTATGTTGAATCTGACAATGAATCTAGCCGACTCTCCGCAACACCCATTCCGAGATTACGATACAATCGAGATATTGCGTTGCAGCACCGTTGCGTCTCTTTCGAAAGAGAGAGAGTGTGTGTGTGTGTGTGTTTTTTTTCACCTTTTTATTATCATATATTTATATGAAATCTTTCAAAATTCACCAGACGCATTTTTTTCGACGTTGAAAAACAAACGCGCGCGCACACATTAAGTACGTCTAAATATTTATATACCTACGTATACATACATTGTGACTATATTTTCTTAATTAATATTTGTCTCATTCTGACTAATTATTAATCTTCCCATTAACTTGCTGCACATCGGCAGCAATAAAATTATCCAATAGCATATGCCCGCAACATTCATTATTTCGCACCTTTGCATTTCGATTTAAAAACTATATTTTCTTAATAAGAGTAATATCTCGAGGACACAAGTTTAACATAAAGATGTCGTCAGAGTAAATTGACAGCCGTATATTATTGGCATTCCTTCAGTTACTTTTAATTCGTCGTAATCAGTATAAGTATCATGTTGGAACGTTTATCTCGATAAATCCTATAGAAATACTCAACTCAAAGAGGGTTCTGCACGCAAACATCTTTTTTCCGCCTAGCTAGTAACATCGACTGCTTTCTTTGCGTCTTCTTCGTAGTTTGGCATATATTTCCTTTTCTTTTAAAAAAAGAATATCTTTTCTCGCCAAGTACATTGAATATTTTAAAATAATGTAATTTAATTGGATTCGTGATTGGGGTTTTTATACGTGTGATAATTTCTTCAATTTATTCACAACGTATACATTCTATTCATAATAAAACGAAACTAGATTATTTTTATCGATCTTTACACGAAATTTGATCGCTAATGAAATAAACTGACTGAAATATATACTTATAGTGGCGGCGAAAAATATTGCGATAAATTGCACAAAGTAATATATGGCAAATAAAATTATAATTTTTTGCACAGTTTAATTGTCGTGCGATATTCTTTCACCGATTTTATATAATATATATCTCTCTCTGAAAAACTCGGAAATCTGCCGACAAAATTATTTATATTTCAAAGTTTTTTTATAAATTAATTTTAAGGTAAAATTATATCACTAATCCTCATCCCATAATTCTCTCTCTCTCTCTCTCTCTCTCTCTCTCTCTCTCTCTCTCTCTCTCTCTCCCTCCTCATCCCTATTTTTTCAAACTTATTACAATTTCGTCAAAGAAAAAATGTCATATGGCTATTCAAAACGCACAGTAACCCGATTACGTCAGAATTTTTCTTATATTTAGATGTAATCATGAATGATAATAATGTCTGCGAAGCATGATTGCTACATGTTATTCGAGCATACTTTAGTGAGTGGAAACTGTAAATTCAACACGGCCATATAAACGTCTCGTGGCACGCGAATAAAGTGGAGCATGATATTCCTCGTTCTTTGTCTCATACGACAAAGACGATAATGCTGCCGAAAGCCCATATGTTCCGATTCTAATTTACATGTTATTGGCTCAATAAGTCGAGCAACAGTGAGATGAGTTTAATACAGAATCCAAAAATCATTTTCTCTCTAATACACTATAGCGTGTGTACGTTTCGTTTATATTTCAATAATTAATTATAAAAATTATATACACATATATGTTACTACATAATGTTATTTTTCCTTTGTTTTTTCAAAGTGCGATTTTCACGATAGAGATAATTAAATACATTCTTGAAGAATTTGCAAATTGTTCAAGCATTGCAATTATTATCAATGATGTATAAAACTTGCTGCTACGCTTGATGAAAATTGCATATAATACTTCGCTATCAATTAGCAATTATTATCGCGCTCTGCTTACCAATGCACGACGTACACTATAATATCCCGCGTTTGCTGACATTACATTGTGGTATTACATTAAATTAAATTATCCATACATTATGCATCAGTTCCAAAGACGAAATTGTGGAGAAACAGGCGTGTAGCCCACAGCAAACCCCTCAAGCATAACAATCATTGTTATTGCAGATCCGTCTTACCTAATGACATGAAAAGCCCTTTGAGACGAGAGATAATATGTTAATCTCGATAGTAAGTTGTATAAGTCAATGTACCTGGAGGCCCGGAGGCATTAATACAATCGCACATTTCTTGTCATATTAGGTTAAGTTTTAAACCTTTATCGTATATATAGAGTGATTCATTTTTTGCAAATCACAGTATGTCTTTTAATATCGTATATTCTTGAAAATTGAAGAAAACTCTTCATTGCAATATTATATGATTTTTTAATATTTTATAATAGCAATTACACATTTGTCACAAACTGTGTAAAAAAAAAAAAAAAAAAAAAAATCAGAGTCACTTTACAATTACTTTTCTCGAAAAATAAAAATGTGATCAAGTATAAATTTATTCATATTATTCATTTTCCTTTTCACTTTTTCATCGGATATATCACACTCTACATAGAGCAATGGCGTATATAATAGCTTAATAAATTATAAATGCATCGCGCGCTAAACAAAATCAAATTATCTTGCTAAACCCAAAAATAAATAAATTTTATGTGTATCAGCAATTTTATATTTTTTAACAATCGGACGGATATCGCGCGAAATAATCCAACGGATAGGATATGAAAGGAACTACATGTCTTTGAATGACGGAAACTAATAACATAGTAACTCGTAAAGTTTCGGCGATACACGCTCTCTTGTCACCTCATGGGAATTTCCTATTGCAAGCCTGTCGTTTAATAATTCATGTACCGGGCAATGCAATCTAAACCTTAGCGTGAATTTTCACGTATAATGATACCTTTCGGTGATGATCACATGTAGTCGCGTAATCGAGATATCTATTAAAAATCGACTCTATATATTTTAAAAAGATCCATTATTATTCAATACTTTACAAAACAGAAAAACTGTAAATTGCACATTGTCCATTATAAAAAAATATCTATTTGTTTTAACAAAGTTAATTTTAGATATTTCATACCCATAATTTTTAAAATTGAAGCATTCTCTTCATCTTTTTTATCTTTCTTCAAAAATTTAATGTATTGAACTCGATACAAATTTCATCCATACAAGTAACCAAAATCACAATTACATATGTTTTGCAAAAATAATACGCAGACCGTTCGTTGGCATACACACGACACATACGACGTGTTTCTGAAATATTTGGCCACATTTTAAGAGCATAATCTATTCATCGTAAGGATGAAAAGTCGTATGAATATGATTTTGGAAATCCTTTCGAACAAAGTTCAAAATACATCAAATATGTAAATTTTTGGCACCTTTGACAATTTATTGTGACGTGTGAGATGCACATCGCTAAAGAGAATGAGTCTTTTTCCTTTCTACGAAACGTATACAACTATTTTTTTACATCTTTACAATGAATAGAATGCATGCGCGCTTCTAAAGTTTAGCCATCTATTTTTCACTAACATCATATGTACATTATATTAACATATATTCGGGACATTAATATCCGTTCAACTTGTGCGCGTCAGCCAGTCCGCCGAGCATTCGACGGGCCGCAATTTCGATCGGAAATTTTGCGCCGATATGAATTATTCCGCAACTTTTCGTTTCATTTTATATAACAATAATAATAAATAGGCACTACGTATTTTTATATGAGAACGCAAAATCGGAAGAGTAATGGATCAGTGTCGGAAGCGAGGAGCCGGACGAGAGAGTATATAGATATCGCACGCGCCGCGTAGGAAATCGAACGCATTAATTGAATCGTTTTGTGTGTCGTTCACGCCGGCGCGTTGGCACCGACGAATTTAACGGCCGATTACGTTCAGTGTCATGCCACTGAACAGGAACGTAATATATCTCTCGTGCATAGATACCCATGCGGATCGAACCATCATCGGCACTCATAAATTCGACCTCTTGTTTCGTCGCATCAAAGGAGAAAATTATTCGCGAATTTGCGAATTTAATCACGCGATTATCCACGTGATCTATGATGTTCTTTTGGATGATGTGCGTTTTGGAGGTTTTCTAATTATTCGTCTAATTGACGTTAAACTCGATCGTATACCTTGCTCTTTTCGGCCAGACAATTAATACTTGGAACTAAAATGTGCGTATTTATATATATCTGATATATCAGATCACTCAAAATTGTACACATAATAAATTTTTAATAATTTTAGTTTGCAATAAAATTTTTAAATCAATAAATATATTTATCACTTACTCTATGTATATATATATATATATATATATATGTACCGATAGAATTGGTAGAAAATATACTTTCTAGCCGTACTATACGTTATACACGATGTACACTGTTGTTCCACACCAATATCTTAAATATGTAACAATTGTATAAGCAATGATATTAATAATTATATCAATAATTTTTCTTTGCTGACAAATATTTAAATTTAATAAATATTTAAATGTATTGATAATTTTTTCGGCAAGCATAGTGATATCATATTACACCACTACATGTACGCATGCATTACACTGCATATGTCACATGCGCAAAACTTTACTACTATGTACGAACCGCATTATAAACGTTTAATTTGCGATCAACTGTCAATAAAATAATATTACCACATATAATTTAAATCGAGCAAACAAATAAACGCCGTTAAAAATAATTTAAGTCGCTGATGTTAACCCGTAATTTTGATGACAGTCACTAATTTAATGTCAAAAATTAATGCATTATTATTAACTAATTTATCCGTTCCTTATTACTTTGATTTGAGATTTTATGTATGGTGTGTGTGTGTGTGTGTGAGCGCGCGGGAAAAAAGATTTATGTTTTTAAACTTTCACAGATTGCGAAACAGTTTTATACACATATATATTATATCGAAAATTGCAACACAAACTGTGTAAAATACCGCGCTGCTTAAATAAATCTCTTCTCCTCTCTACCGCAATCTATCAGTGCGCGTCAGCCGTTGCACCTTCGCGCGTTAGATAATTTATTGCAGTGTGTATATACATATATATATTGGGCCACCAACAATATAACCAATCTGCTGTCCGGCAGAATGCAGTGGTCAAAGCGCCAATAAATATGGATGGAGTAGTAATAAATTATGGCTGGAAAAGACGATTAGGATGCAGCTATAAATTATCATGGATATATCGCGAATACGCGTCGCGCACCCTATGGCGACTGTGCCTTATGGCCATCCCATATGTCCAATAATATGGATATTTTTCGCCCTTTAATCCGTTTAGCCACGAATATTCATAGCTGCGTGTTCGTTTTTAGCTCGTTCGTCTCGATTACGATATTTACTCGTCATGATATAGCGCGATTTCGTCGCTAGCGGCAGAGATGGAACCTCGATATAATAACATCATTTCTCTTTTTGTCTTATCTAATTGTAAACCTAGGAGGGATATTGTAGCTATTTTTATTATATACGAGAAACTCTGAATTTCACGCGCTTCTTTTATCTGTAGACTTATCATTAGTCAGGCCAAAGAATCGATAATTTTGATTTTGAACGCGTGTTAATTAGTAGTAAAAAAATCTTATTTTTCATAAAATGCAAAATATGCATTCGGTTGTACTAATATAATTGCACAAAAATATTCCATCCCATCTTACTGTTTCTGGATTAATAGAATAGAATCTTTTTTTTCTACATATATACGAATGTTTGCCTAAAAGCACAAAAAGATTTGAAAAAGCATGCACGTATAAAAATAATAAAAATCCGCTTTTAGTATTCTTAAAATATTTTCTTAAGTGAATTATGGCCAGTTTCTTCACCTCCGGTTAAACTATATCTTTGTCTCTTTTCAAATACGTAAAAAGAGACAAAGATATATAGTTTAACTGGAGGTGAAGAAACTGGCCATTAATTAATCTAAAATTAAATTCTTTCTAGCAAAAATGCGTGAGTATTAATGAGAAAATACGCTAATTGTTCATAAAGAAAAGCGAAATAAAATAAAGTGTGCAACCAATATCACGAGCGAAAAAAAAACTCCTTCGAGCCGGATTTGAACCAGCGACCTATGGATGGCTCCAAATATTCAACAATCGACTACAGTCCACCGCTCTACCAACTGAGCTATCGAAGGTTATGCGAGTTACGCGAAATTTAACCTTCAGAAAGAATCGTTACATATATCTGATTATTCTTTGCTGGAATGTGTTTCGCGTATCGTAAAAATCTCGCGATACAATCATTTTGTGTTTATAAGGTTAATCTAAATCTGAATGCAATACCATCGAAATAGTTTTATTTATATATATATATATTTGTATGTATATTTCGATATTAAATATCAAGATCTAATTAAATAATCAGATTCACTATTACATTAAATACGCGCATCCTTGCATCGCAAAACATATTAGTCTTTTTTAGTATTTCTTACGCAAGCACGCATACATTATCGTAGCCATGCATGACGTATACATCAATACCGCTTAGGTGTAATATAATTACCCAATACATTTCGCAAAAAATCTCGTAAGGACTTACCGCGGATCTCTAGCGCTTTATTCTGTTGATAAAATTTTAAAATAATAAATTTTGCGCGAAACAAACTACTTTGCGACACATCTCATCGATATAGATTTATAGATATATGTATAATTGCCGCGAATCGCGATAAGACATCAGGTATAGTTATAAGTAATAAATGTATAGGTGATCGCATATTGGCTGCATTTAAAATGCGAATGAGCCACGTGATAATTACCACGAATCGCGTCCAGAATGTTGTAATTTTCGCAACAGCGCGAAAAAAAATTACGTTTCGCATAAAAATCATGCGGAAAAAATCCAATTCTAACCTAATCTGAAAAACGACTTACCGAAGACGCCCTGCCCAATGTCAATCCCCGTTGTGTTCGTCGTCAAAGATAGAGAAAAGCTAAGTTGTCATATTGTAATCACTTTCATTGGACACCCGCGAAAATCTCACTCACGGTAATCTCACACGTTCACATTTATATTAACGCGTCACATCAAAACTCTCGAATGCATCGCACAACAAACTTTAGACATACGTGCAAGATGGTGGACTACTTGGTGGCTTGGTGGGTCACGTAGGTCCCCCAACTCCGTAGGTTTTGCGTGAATCAAAATATACTCGTGGCGACACCTATTAAACAGTCATCACAATCACGATCAAAATACTCTTCATCTTTGAAACTTTTGCACTCTTTGCAAAATGCTAAGAAAAATTCGCATTCCTTGATAAAGTTTTACAATCAAATGACCTTGCTGTATTTTGACAGAAAAAAAGTAATAGCGCACAATATGCAAAGGAATCTCCGAAACCGAATCGCGAAATCAATTCCGAATCGAAGCGGGGAATTAATTTATACTTTGCATTAAAACTTTAATATTAAAGTAATTATTAAAATTAAATATATATATCGGGTGTTAAAAAAGTAGCGGATACGCTGTATAGGGGTGAATTCCTGAGATTATTTGGAGACGATTTTTCCTCAACGAAAATGTCGAGAGAAGTCATCATTTTTTGCAAGCTCCCAATTTTTGCCATCATATGTCTTGGTAACTAAGCCTTAAATTAAAATTCTATTAAATTAAAGTCGACTTGAAATTAATTGAAGAATGTAGTTTTGTTAATATTTTAATTCCACAATACTTAGTTTACGAAAAGTCCTTTATTTTCAATTACTTATAACTCGAAAATTATTGGTGCCTCGACATTTTCACTGAGGAAAAATCGTCTCCAAATAACCTCAGGAATTCATCCCTATACAGCGTATCCGCCACTTTTTTAACACCCTGTATATATACATATATATAATGAGATTATATACAAATACATACGCACACGCATGTTTGTGTGTGTGTGTATAATATATTATAACAAATACTATAAGCAAATACCAATACAATATATGTTATATAATGCATAATATGTTATATACATGTGATCAAATTTTTTTTTATAAGGTATAAATAACGTAACTAGAAATTATTTTTATTAAATCAGAAGTATACATAAATTTTAAATAAATAGGAATACACAAATTCTTTTCATAAAGGATATATATGTATATATATATATATATATATATATATATATATGTATGTACGTACACTCGTCAACAAAATTAACGCATAGATAATTTCATGTAAAAATTTCGCAAAGTTCAAATAAGCATAACTCCGCTAAAACTTATCGTATTTGAAAAAATTTTTTTTTTTTTTTAGTGTAAAGCTTGAAGTCTGTACTTTAAAAACCATTTAACAGATTTTGAATTTATCCTCCCCCCTGCAGGCTACTGCTTTAAAAGTAAGGACGTGTTTTGTCTCTAAAAAATTGCGTACTTTGACGCACTCCATGGAGTGGGATAAATTTTTTTCGCAAATCTTATAATCATCGTAAAATATGAACTTTTCCTTACAAATTAAAAAAAAAAGAGGTCCGTACGATTTTTTTTCGCGGAGTTATTACGTTGTATTGTTATACCCATACATTTTTATTCAATTACCACCAGCATTAGCATTACCCCATAAAGTTGCACTACAGAAGAGATTGTTGGTCAGATTTGACACATTTCATGTGTATGTGTGTGTGTTGTGTATGCCTATGCGTTAATTTTGTTGACAAGTGTATATATATTACACACACACACTTTTGTGATCATTTTTTAACGTCAGTCTTATTTAAATAAAGTTGTTTAAATAAAAAATGTATAAATTAATTAGCTAATAAATCAGTTATTAATATATAGCCAACAAGAATTAGTTAATAAATCTAAACATTGTTAAATTTATAAAAATTGATACATTTTAGTTTTTACTTTGTGTATAACATATGAAGCATGATTATAAAACATATATAGTATATAAATTTAAAATTGTATCGCCTGAAAATAGAAGCAGCCAAGTTTAAATATTTATTATGTTTAAACTTATAAGTTTGACATTATAAATATTTTCGTTACAATTTAATACACAGATCTATACATTTTAGCTCTATATTTCATGTTAAAATTAGTCTAAACATAAAAAGATTATCCGTTACACATGATATAATAATTCATGTCATTAATTTAACTATTATTAATATGTAAGAACAATCATAATTACTGTTTTAATCTTTTTCCGTCTGTAAACTAACTTCTCTACATCGAAGCGTTGCCGCCTCTATGGCATCGATTAGGGCCGATCTTAAGCCGTGCTTTTCTAAATGATGAATACCAGTTATAGTGGATCCTATAAAAAAAATTGAAAAATGGTATAAATATTAATTGAAAAGAAATAGAAAATATACATTATATATTACGTATTTACAAATTCTGACCTGCTGGTGAAGTTACATCATCCTTAAGCTGTCCTGGATGAATATTTGTCTCACGGACCATAGTACCAGCGCCTAAAACAGTTTGCGCAGCAAGTTTATATGCGATGGGTCTGCTAAGTCCCATTTTCACTCCACCATCAGCCATAGCTTCGATCATTATATATACCTGGAAGATATTTTTCTCATTAATTATTTCAATAAACTTTGTGAAAAATATGTAAAGAAATTTTGGAAAAAAGTTTAAAAAAATCCAGAGAGATACAAAGAGTCAATAATATTACACTAATCGCAAGGGTAGCAATGAGAGAGAAAAAGTTAAAAAAAAATATTGGTCCCATTTTCTCTGTATTAGATTTAACATACAATTTCCTCTATTTTAACTATTGTAATAATAAATTATATTTTTTCTTACGCTTGAATTACGATTGTTCACGGAATGGATTAACGGAAAGCTTACTACTAACATAAGCAGGACCGGAACCGGCCAAGGCGGTGACAGGATCAATGAGATTTTCGGGGACTTGTTCGCAAATGCCTACAGCGGAAAATAATTTCTCCGTGATTTCGGCATCTTTGTCACTCGCGTACTTGCCCCGCGCAAACACTGTGGCTCCGCAACCCACTAATGCTGGTGTATTCGGCATTACTCTTATCACGGGTGTTTTTTCTGGCAGCGCCTGAAAATATTTTTGTTCAAGTATGTTATCACATTTTTCTTTTTTTTTTTTTTTTTTTTCATTACGATTAGTTTACACGCATAAATTATCATACGGCGAAAATAAATTCTCATTCAAAAAAAAGTTTTAAAAAATCCAGAGAGGAAAAGGTCAATGATACGAACTGATCACAAGGATATATAGCGATAAGAAATATAAAAATATCAAAATTGGCCGTCTTTTTCCTGGTTTTTAGTTTTATTAAATTAATACAATAATTTATTATCACAATAATTAATAGGGAAAATTGAATGGAAAAGCTCAAAAAATATAAATTATAAGAATTAATAATAAATTATAATATATAACAATAAATTATTACAATAAAAATATTTTACCCTTTCTAATGAGGTCAAAGAGATACCCATGGCGATGGAGATCAGTAATTTCTTATTGTCGTGTATCTCTGGCAGAATTTTCGGTACAACTTGCGGTTTCACCGATAAGATCAGCACGTCACTATATTCTATGACTGGAGCATTAGCGAAAACAGTATTTGATCCCATTTCCTAAAGATAATTAATTAATTAGATGCAAATTTGATACATTTAATATATAATTCGCTCGTTTCTATGTTTGCGCGCGCAGAATATATAACACGAAGTTTTTATTATTTAATGCTTGATTCTTGGATGTCGCCAGTAGATAAAATAACAACGAAGATTAAATCGATTAAACTGGCAATTTTATTATTTATTCAATTAATGAATCACAACGTTCCGTAGTGTCATCATGATACAACGATTTTTCTCTTTGTCAATTTTCGACAATTTAACATTATAACTACATTCCGCAAGTATATATTTTCGTTTGTTTTTTCAATTTGTTGCGCGTTAATTACTACTTATAATATTTTAATTTTAGTACACTTGATGAGGACCAAAACTATATGGTCGAAACGTTGTGATTCATTAATTGAATAAATAATAAAATTGCCACTTTGGTCGATTTAATCTTCGTTGTTTTTTTATTATTTAGTTGTACAATACATATTTTCTCGCACAATAAGAGTATGAATTTTGTGTGTGTCTGTGTGTGTGTCTGTGTGTCTGTCTGTCTGTCTGTCTGTCTGGTAAACTATATACCCGTCTTATCTCGCAATTAAGTTTAAATGTATATCTTTCTTAATCGTCCAATTAAGAAAGATGATCAAAAAAATAACTCATTTTTTTCTATAATATTCAGCAGCTTCTATAATAGATATATTTAATCACATACTGATTAAAATGCAAACACACATACACACACACACACACACATATATATATATATATATACATATATATACATATATTTTTTCCTTCATTATACTACATCTTTGATCAAAATTATCTATCCAAATCTTTGAAAATTTCAGAATTCACATTCAACAATATAAGGCACGAACATTCCTTTTGTTTGTTAAATGTTTTTGATATCTCACAAAGAATTTACAGCGCCGATTTATCACAAAAAGAGCAATTACGAGTCTTATCATCTGCGACACTCTCTTATCGAACACTGTACTGTAGTATAAACAAAAGAAGTGCTCTTCGACTTATTGTCGATCTTCAAAAATACAACGATAGCAAAAAGTATAATCTCACTTTAAATGTCTCGATGCTTCCAATATCGTTTGGAAGGCAACTGGCCAGCATCATCTCGCCTTTGCTTAAACCTGTAAAATAAAAAAAATCATGTAAAAAGATGCGAAAAACAGATCTAAGACATTTTCAATGAATTTTTGTCTAAATAAATCAATGAATTTTGAATGTTATATACATATGTATGTGTGTAAATTTGATTTTTATCTATAACCCATTACATGATTAAAAGATATCGAAATTAAATACATTAAAAAAAGAAAAAGCTATCTATCATTAAAATATACTAATTTTTATGAAGAAATATGATTTACCTGTTCGTATGAAACCTCTGGCGAGGGCTTGAGCCATTTTTCCTCCGCCGAGAAAGCCGATTTTCAACATATTGGTATTGATGTTTAATGGTATTCTCTGTTTCTTCACTTCGCCATCCGCGAGAAGTTGATCGCTCACTGTGAAATACAGATGAAAAAATTATTATCACTCTCGCATTCCGCAATACACACTATAGAGAACTGAGCAAAACAACAATGATAAAAGAAAGGATACGATTTAATTAATCACGTGGATTATTTTTGTAACAACAATAAAAAAATCTACGTTGAATGCCTTTCGCTTCGTTGTACGAATGATTAACAATCTCTGCTTTTACTCGTTACCATACAAGTTAGTTACAACGCTCGTATTTGTCACTTTAGTATTTATGCCGTATGAATGTGCACGCGCGCGATAAAACGACGACTAAAGTTTACAAGTTTTATGCTGCCAAGATCGGTCTCTTATATTTAAAAAAGTGATGTTTATATATCTCGCATCTCTTTCTACATCTTCCGCGCATCATTTCCCGTTGCTTTCTACGGCAAAGATGCTTTTTATTTTTATGTAATCTCATACGAGAGATAACGACAACCTTGTGCGTTATACATATGTACGTCGCATTCAGCTGGAAAACGCGCTTGACCTCCCTTTCAACCGCCAAACTCATTCGGTCGCACATTTAGATTGATTTGTAGTACAGTTTCTGAAATATTTATAATTTCTGTCCGTTTCTCAGCGTAATAATAAACAAATATTAAATCAATCTTCTCCGCGGCTATACTAGTCATAAGTTTGTGATTATTTTAACGGATGTTTGTTTGATATATTATTGCCTGCGGTCTTACCCTTGTCAATCACAATAACATGCAATCAAAATAGCTAGACCACATACAGCATTATTTTAGAATCACGATATACAAGTTTACATGTGCTTCGTTACATTTTTCACTTTACTTATATAAAGCATATTTAAATGTGGAATACATTTTTATTCTATATCACACACACACACACACACAAGATATTATATTTATACTTACCATACTTGCGCACGTTTAAAATCCGCCGAACACGACGATTTAATTTCATGAAAGCCATTGTCTTCAAACTGACGCTCATCTTCATGATTGCTTTTTGCGATTAATGTGAATAGACAAGATTTGCACATTAGATATGCAAAGTGCAATAAAGTTTCAAAAATCTCCGTTGATTTGTTTTTTTACAAAATCCGAAACTTACAGATTCTGAAAAGAAATAAAGTGTCATAAAGATATTTAATGTAAATTTACTTTATATGGTAAAAATCTTCCCCTATATTAGTTTTTTACATCGACATACAATAATGTATCAATGAAATAACACTTATTTACATTAGTCCATAGTATATAGATAATTTTACAAGATATATAATATATGTGCTAAAAATATTTATGTAACTTATATTACAGATTTCAATACTATTTACTAATTTTAATATTTATATTACTGATTTAATATAATATATAATAGTTAATACAAAATACTAATATTAATCCTCTTTATATAATGTTGATAAAAGTTGAATTAAAATTCTGCATTCCGCGAGTTCAATTTTAGAGTTCGACTAATATATATATATACATCCTCCAATAAATCGCATCGCGTGACATTTGCAAGATTCTCTCTTGCATCTTACCAACAATAAAGCAAACACGTAGGCTCCTCGTAAGTTAATTACATAATGTTATGTGTCACAACGGAAATATGAAACACTCACATGTTTTCATTATACACCGAACGTACGAAATATAAACGAAATGTAGATGATGTCGTCGATTGGATTGACTGACGCAATCAGATGTGGGTTACTCTTCCGATCGTAATCAGTGCAGTGTAATCGACAATACGTTTCCGTTGACAATGATCTTATTACTATACGTATCTATACCTTTGGACATTCTTATATATGTTTTACTCACAGCCTATCTGCTACGGAAAATTACCTGTTTGTGTATCCAATTAAAACTCATTGTCAAACACGGTCACCAATTCTTTTCCGCATCATTCGATATGGACTTTAATGAATAAAGAGTATTAACGTCTCTTTAAGTAAAATCTATAATTCGCGACAATAATTCAAAATAGAATTCCATTTATAATTTTATGCATCATACATATTTTAATACCTTTATCCTGATACACAAATATATTGTATATATATACATATATATATATATATATTTTTTACGTGTTAAAAATGGTGTGTGTGTGTGTGTGTGTGTGTGTGTGTGTGTGTGTGTGTGTGTGTGTGTGTGTGTGTGTGTGATGTGCAGATAAAAAGACTCAAAAGAAAGTTACAGGAATTTTAAAAAAATTTTTTGTTTAGTTCTCTTCTTTTCCTTTTTTCTACTCTTCTCTCTTCTCTTCTTCTTTTTTCCTCCCTCTCTCATTATTCATTTTTATCTTTCTCTCATTATTTTAGAATTTAAAAAAAAATCGATATTTATAAGAACACTAATTTAATATTACTGCGTATACAATTAAATGTCGCTAAAGAGTAGATGTAGACACAGTATATACAATAGCGCAACTCTCTGTCGGCACCTTTGATGTTAGCGTGGACGAAAATAAACTGCACATGCGCGAGCGAAGTATGTAACCACTCACGGCAATGCTCTTCTGTCTCACTTAAGGGTCGGCAAGAGACACGATGGAGACCTCTCGCGGAGAGCCGTGAATTACGGATTCGTAATTTTCGTATAAAAACTAAAATAAAGAATAAATCGCATTTTAATTATGATATTCGTAATCCGTAGCATCGTCTTTCTATGGCTACAACGTTATTTTTTGGAAAAATGGACAAAATAAAAATTCGATAATAGACAAGCAACGTACAGGTAACTACGGATCAGATGTAGTTGCACCTGAATTCATATTGTATTTATTATTAAATTTTTAAAAGTCAAATTGTTAAATTTTACGTTGTACGCATAATTATAACAATATAAAGAATACGTCAAAACAAATTTCATGAAGAAACATTAATTTTTTGAAGCATAAAACGAAAAGTACGAAATGACTAGGTTTGTATCTAAGGTGCAGCTAACAGCTGAATCTGAAGAATATTCCGTGGTAGCACGCACTGACCGTGTGACAAGGAGAGAAGATTGCGTCATCTTTGTTTCTCTTGCACCGTATATATATAATGTCCGTGTAAGCACACAACACCGAATATTCGTGTGTATCCTTGTCTCTCAACACGAGCGAAATACATAAATTATATAAATGAATAAACTCTCTCTAAATGATTGCATTTCAGAAACAACGAAAAAATAATTGAAAATAACATATATAATTACATTTATTTTTAATTATATATATATATATATTTTTTCATTTGTAATAATTATTTTGTTACTTTTTTCTAATATAAATAATATATTTTTTAAAAGAAAGAAATTTTATTATAGAAATTTAATATAGAAAATATATACTAAATATATATCAAAATATTTATAAAAAAAAGTATCTAGTTCAAATATTTATATATAAATTATTTATTATTTATTTTACATTTTATGTATGTGTATGTGTATGTGTAATGTATATGTATAAATGCGTGTGTGTGTATGAAATAAATATAAAATAAAATAATTAATATTAAATATTAAATATTATGCACACAAACAATAGCAATAACATAAATTTAAATTTTTATTAACTTCAAATTATAGAGTAGAATAGAAATTAATAAAACAGATATTTAAATGATGCATGTTTATATATACATTGCTATTGTTTTCTGTACATTGTATACATATTATTATACAGGGTGTCCCATGACTGAAGGTCCATACTTTAAGGGCGTGTTGCTGATGCCATTTAGAGTAAAAAAAGTCTAATAAACATATGTCCGCAAATGCTTCCTAACAGAAATACAAGTATTGAAAGTTGAATATTCAAAAAAAGAAAGACATTTAGAAAAGAAAAGAAAGACATTTAATTTAATTTGTTCATTTACAAATTCTGTTCAAAATTACATCCTGCAGATTGAATACAAAGTCTTGCCCTGCGTAAAAGTGATCTAACAGCTTGCTCCATCATTCCAGGAGAATTTCTGATTTGTGTTGCCGCATCCATAATTCTGTTAATAAGTTCATCCCTATTGTGAGATTGTTTCGCATAAACCATCGACTTGAAAGTAGTCCAGGGGTGTTAGGTCTGGTAACCTTTTTTTTTTTTTTTTTTTTTTTGCGTTGTGGAAACCTCATGGTACCACTCACTCCCCGGGTAGGGGATGAGGGTTATGTGGGACTCCTTGTCCCCCATCGTCGATCCACGTATGGATCCAAGACCTACTGCACTAAAACCACAGCAGGTGCCTTCGCTGGCGCTTATGGGGATGGTAAGGAACTGCCGTAGCATTACTTCTTACCATCCCCTGGCCCTACCTTCTTAGGGGAGCATCCTCCCCGAAAGGAAGATACTCCCCCCCGCGAATGTTCTTGCGGTCCTTCCCGGTAGGTCTGGTGACCTGGGAGGCCAAGAAACTGGACCACCTCTTCCGATCCAACGGTCATGATACGAATTATTATACAGACCGACAGAAAATGTAAACAATACCAGGCTGATAAAAATGTAAATAATAACAGATTAATAGAAAATGTTTCACATATTCATATCAACTTTCAATGCTTGTATTTCTGTTAGGAAGCATTTGCGGACATATGTTTATTAGACTTGTTTTACTCTAAATGGCATCAGCAATACGCCCTTAAAGTATGGACCTTCAGTCATGGGACACTGTATATCTTTAGCCCATAAGATGAGTAATCGCACTGCATTAAAATATTTATGGAAAAGATCTTAAAAATACAATCAAATAATATATATAATTAATAAATTAAATGTTTCATTGTGTGTTCTCTCATTGGAAGAAATTGCACATATATACTTTTATTAACATTTTTTATAAGAAATCTATTATATTTTTATATTTATATTACATTTTTACTATATTTTATATTATATATTTATATATTACGATTTTCGGGATAAAAATATGTAACAATATGTTATAGCGCTTCTGTTGTTGTGTTTCCAACAAGCGTAAAAAATTTTAATTTTATAATTAATTGATATTTTATTAATATTATATAATTCTCACATTGTTTTTCTTTCAGATTTTAAAATAAATAATTTTTTTATTATAATATTATATTTCTATGTGCAGCATAGAGTTGCTTATTGTTGCAGATAGATTTGGATGAGTAACATGTCTGAAGGGCGGATCACTAAATGGAGTGGACCGTTGAATCAACGCCATTATATTGCAGCAGCTATGCACAGTGGGGGTTTTAGAAAGAATCTCACACTACCCCGGAAAACCGGGGTACCTTTTGAAGGTTTCCCTCACTTAAAAAAAAAAACGCTATACATTTGCTTATTATATAAGTACTTGCTATACATTTGTTTATTGTAAGTACTGATAATTTGAAAGCATAAATATGAAAATATTATATGCAAACAATGCACAAGAGATGTTCAGTCTGTGCCATATTAAAAGCTCAAGCTTCAATCAATAACTAGATAATAATCCAATGAATATAATATAATCAACAATAATTTTTATATAATAATAGTATATTTGAATATATGAAAATATTAAAACATATTTTTTGGAAAATAATATTTTTTATTCTTTTTCAATTAATTATCTTTAAAAAAATATTTTTTAATATTTTTATATATTCAAATATACTATTATATAAAAATATTTGTTGATTATTATATTCATTGGATTATTATATAGTTATTGATCGGATAATGTTAAACAAGAAAATATTCGTTCTCTCCTCTTGTCTCTTTATCGCGTTGACGATACATGTAATATAAAGTATCGATGAAAAAGTCAAAGTGAAAAAGAGCAATGAATTGCCAAGCCTAATAAGCGCCCGTGTCTTATATGCTGTATATTAATTTACTTTGCGAATTATTATTTTAATATTATTTATTATTTTACAATTTCGAAATATATATATAAAATTTTGATACTATTTGTATATATATACGCACATATGTGCATAAGCATATATAAAATTTACAAAACGTGGGTGCTTATTAGCCTTGCTACGTTACTGTTACTGCTTTCTGCTACGGAAGGCCAGAAAGCATTTTCAGGCCGTATCTCGCGTGTAGCATCGGCACGGTAGAGGAACAAGGATAACGCGATCGTCGATCCTTGTCTCTCTTACGGTGCGTCCGCGTGAGCAATGCAATAGTGTTGGTACGTGTATGGACATACACCACTACATAAAGTCTGGGAATTAGTTTCTCAGCGTTGGCAACACTGAAACCGGAGTTTCGCGTTGTCACCGCGCGAGGTCTCCAACATCAATTCGGAGTTTGCCTGGGTCTCCTGCCGACCCTTAAGCTGGGAACACAATGCTAAGCGATAGCGATAAGAATAACGATAGCTATAGCTATAGCACAGCGATATGGAAACAGAGAATTCCAACACTAGGGAATCCATATGCCAATGCAGAATGGAATATAGGAACAGGCAACAGCGATAAATTTCCGACGAGTTGGAATTCTATATCTATTGCCTTATAGCCTACCAATCAGCGTTCAGAGTTCAGATTCTTGCCGAGATACAAGGCTGTCAGATCCGCAGTCTTCGCAGCATACTTAACCAAACGAAAACCGCATACTTATATCAATGTTTCACAAGTACTTACCAAATAATATTTAACTTACTCTAAAATCTGCTGACAAATGTAAAACGTTTTGACAGTTACAGGTTATGTACTATGTTATACGTTTAAAAAAGTGGCACGATTCAGATTGGTTGGCTTTTATTCCTATCGCGCCATTGTGCAACGGGTGGCGACAATTTTTATCACTATTTCTATTCTATCGCTATTTCCCTATAGCTATCACTATCGCCAGAGAGAAGCCTGAGAGAGGCCATGCCGGCGATTTTCGTGGGACGCTTTTATTAGGCCGTACAGCAGCGCCGTGCATCCACTTTTAGGAATTGGAACTACATATCCACATCCACTTTTCGATACCATCGATTATTTGGTTCATGTCCGTGCTAAATACATCCACTTTCATTTCGAGAAGTAAAATCTAAAATCATTTTTTTTATGCATGTGTGTCCACACATCTTATATCTATAAATTATAGATAAGAAATACATTTCGTGTATATAAATTTAAAAAAATATATATATATATTTTTTTATGCGATATTTTACATTATTTTAACATATCTTTTACATTTTAACATATACTTTAATTATATATATATATATATATATACATATATAGATTAATTATATTAAAGGTCTCCGGATGTCGAAGCGAGAGGACGAGAACGATGAGAGAGCAAAACGAGATCATGTCGTCAGTTTCGCAGTCTTTTACGCGAGGCTTTCTTCATTTATATTATAGTATTTCACGAATATATATGTATATGTATATGTCATCTTACTGTAGAAAATAACATTTTTATAATTCGCATTTTGTCTACTGAAAATAATTTTAATGGATTAAAGATTAAATCATCCGATTTATGTCGTGTTTGGTGTCATTTTAATCGCTGAAATTTCATTAATCCATTAAAATTATTTCCAAATCGATAAAATACAAATTAAAAGTTTTAATTTTTATGTATAAAATGTTTATATTCGCGTGAATTATCGTAGATAAGGAAAGTTTCCCGATGTCGAAGCGAGAGCGAGAACGAATAAAGAGCGAGCGAGATGACGTATCATCAAAGAGTTCCGAAGTCTCCTCGCGAGGCTTCCTTTATCTAATCTTTCATATATCATATGTCATGTTACTATAGAAAATAAAATTTTGATAATTCGCAATATATCGAATTGAAAATAATTTTAACGGATTAATGAGACTTTTGCGATTAAAATGACACCAAACACGACATAAATCGGATGATTTTTAATTAAAAATGTAATCAAAATTTTAATTACTTAAAACTAATAAAAGCGTCCCACGAAAATCGCCGGCATGGCCTCTCTCAGGCTTCTCTCTGCTATCGCCTAGCATTGTGTTCTTTAGCTTTAAGGCCAGAGCACAGACTTTTGCATAACGCATAACGCACATGTATAAGAAATTTGATTGGTCCATAAACGTATGCATAAGAAATTCAACCAATCGAATTTCTTATGCATATGCGTTATGCGTTATGCAAAAGTTTGTGCTCGGGCCTTTACTCTCCTCTATTATAATTTTCGGATAAACTTCCGAAAAGCCCATACCTCCAATTTTTTTGAAACTACGTATACTTACGTATTTTGACGTGCTGATTACGAATATGATAGTGAAAATTGGCGCAACTTTTATTTTCATGGTGAAAACCATAAAAAATCGTCAAAAATTGACGTTTTTTGGATTTATTTTATCAAATACTGGAAAATTCAAAACCCAACCCATGTCCGCAGTACTGCGTAGAAGTCCCAATATATGGCCTCGCTTTGCGTGGAAAGTTGCAAACCCATGTGGAATCGTATATGGGTACGACAATAAGGAGCCAGGGGCTCCACCGGGCTCCTTATTGTCGTACCCATATACGATTCCACATGGGTTTGCAACTTTCCACGCAACAGAAGCAGATAGATATTAGGAGATAACATAGATATTCTTTTGCTTCTATTGATGAATATTTTCTATTTTCTGTTCCTATTGCTTGTACTTAAGTATTGTGCAGGAAGCTTAATGCTTAATATTTATTCTTGGCTGCTTTCGCGAGAAAATCAAAATGATCCAGATTAAAATGATCCTGTGCTGTGATTGGTCAAATCTGAAATTTCACTGAATTTCATTTAAATTGAATGAAATTCAGTGAAATTTCAGATTTGACCAATCACAGCACAGGATCATTTTAATCTGGATCATTTTGATTTTCTCGCGAAAGCAGCCCTTATTCCTAATATTTTTTCTATTGTGCGCAGGGCCTTAGGTTTCCAGTAAAAACCATAGACATAAAATACATACATAAACTGCTAATATGGAAAAAAGGGTAAGTAGAAAGAGAAAAGAGGGAAGAGAGAGAGAGAGAGAGAGAGAGAGAGAGAGAGAGAGAGAGAGAGAGAGAGAGAGAGAGAGAGAGACGCAAACGCGCGAAATGGATCAGAATTCAGAATGTGATCTTATTCAGTTCTTTTTGGATAGATAGGCTCGATTCGGTTATATACTTGAAAGAGAAGAAGCGATTGTTTCACATTCGCACTCTCACTTTTCTATTTTTTTTTATCTCTCCTTAGCACATTTATCAAGATATCGCTCTTGTCGGTTGCGATCTTGTCGGTTGCGACACAGTGCTGCGACGACATAAGAGTGCTTAATCTATTATATAAGTCTAGCGGTTAAATGACCTTTGGTCGATGCTTACTTGCACGCATGTAGTTTTACTTTCAATGTTTCAATAGACGAGAGCAAGATGCAATATATATTTTATTTAAATGTTATGCATAATATAATTTGTAAATAACAATTATATAGTATTTTTATCTATATTGCTTATATAATTATAATCTAATACAGCATATTTTTTTGACGATTAAAGTAATATTTTAATTAAACAATAAAAAATTTTACTAAAAAATGATATACTTTAAAATGTTTTAAAGAGTTAACAAAAATATATGTATTAAACAAAGTGCTTAAACTTATATTTTAGTCTAATATGTACAACTATGATATGATGATCACTTCTATTAATTGAGAATCGTAAAAATATTCAAATAATATATTTTTTATGCTTCAGTTACAAACGCTATAAAAACGCTTTTGTTAAATAGCTGCATCCACAAAATTGTTTTTTTTCCAGTTTAAATAACTTTAAGATAATTTCATTTTTGATATTTCTGATATTGCATACATATTGCATCATTGGCAATAATGTATAGAAAATTTCATAATTTGATATTTGATTGTGAAATATATTTATCGAAAGAAGCATAAATGGAGGAAAAAATTATTATTACCGCTGTAAAAAAGGCATTTGAATTGAGTAGCACATTTGCAATTTATATTGTAGTGCAAAATACATTGTATGATACAGTCGTATTTAATAAATATGTTTTCGTGACGTTCATATGATAATTTAAAATTTACATAACTCAAGACTATATATACATATATATCTACTTTTTTCATAGGAATAAATATCCATATCATTTCATCATTGAATATCATTCTCTTCTTTTTTTTCTTCTTTAAGACTTTTTAAAGACATTATTCATGCACATTGAGGCCGGGTCTACATTGATCGTAGATCGTAAGAAAATTGACCAACCACAGTTGATTATTTTTGAAATAAAATTATTATAATTTGCAGAATATACTTATATAATGTGTTTATATTAAATTAAATATACATAATAATATTTAAATATACATAAATATCAAATATAATATAAGAAAAATATAATAAAAATGTTTCTGTATATAAAAAAATGTATTAATTTTTTTCAATTTGTATCTAATTTCACATACGATATAAAAACATAGCTAAATACTTTTTCTTTTTTTTCTTTAGTTTTTTGCGTTATATTACCTCGTTTATAAATGAAATAATATACATACATTTAAGTATGCAATTTACATATTAATATTTTTTTCACTAGAAAAAAAACATATGTATACATTGCATACAATAGCATGAAAAAGTTTGAAATAAAGACAACTGAATTAATGCTTTGTTGTAATATATATAACATATTATTAGTATAACGAATATTTAATGATATACATATATATGCGAATATTATTGAAAAAATTCATTAAAATCGTTATAATCATTGCAAATTGATATAAAAAAATTGAAAAAACAAAAGTATGAAGAAGGAAAGAAATAAACTTCTGAGAAAAACATTTATTTATTAAATTAGTACTTTGTTAAAAGAATCTATATATGTATGTGTGCTTTTATGCGATAATCTTTTATATCATTATATAAATACACACACACACACAATATTTTGCGCGAAAGATTATACAAACGACTACAAATAAATTTAAAGAATTGTTATTGCTCATTACATAATAATGCTTTTATATCAAGAGGTAATACTTAGTATGTACTAAAATATTCGGATAGTTTCTTACAATATCTGATACAAAAAGGAAAAGAAGAAAGCGAAAAAATATTGTAGAAAAAATACACAGAGAATTGATGATAAATGATAATGAGAGAAAAAACTAGACTTGTATATCGCGTACGGCGCGGTGCGGCGCGGCGTCGACGCGCGCAGTCGCGCACCGCGCATACTCATACTGGCGCACACGGCACACACACGTACATACGCGAGCCGAACGAGTGTGAGGTGGAGCGTGAGCGAGCGGCGCACTTTTAAGCAATGTTGCCAACTCAGTGCATTAGGCACTAAATCTGGTGTATTGAAATTTAATTTAGTGCTTAAAATTTTAGTTTTTGCGCTTAGTGCAAAATCTAGTGAATTCATGCGCATCATGCGTGAATCAGAAAGTATCCTAGTTGCATGCAACTGTAGTAATATTTTTAGAGAATTTGTCACTACCAACATAATTTTTAATGTTGGTTAAATTGAATAAGGGCCAATTTTACCAACGTTGATTAACTTCAATTTCCGATTAAACTATATATCTATCTCTTTTAAGAACATATCTGAAAAGAGACAAAGATATAGGTTAATCGGAGGTTGAAGTTGACCGACGTTGGTGAAACTGACTCTAACCTAGCAACTGATTTGCACAAAAAATAGTCGGATACGAATTTTAATTGTTGATTTGATTGCATTGAATGCAAAAATTGCATTTTTATTAAAAAAAATTCAAGATAAATTTTATTAATGTCTAATTATATATTGTTACGTTCGCGCGACAGTTTCGCGATAGCTCGAAGCGCGCAACGCAACGTCACACTCTCACACACACTCGCGCCGGGAAATGAACCAGACGATATATAAAAGAACTCGATAACTTTAATGGAATTAGAATACAAGAGCACGTTAAATAAACGTAACAAGAGACCGCGCGACCGATCAGTTTGACAGCTGTCACTCAAGTCCAAATCATGGCGTCCAGAAACAATCTCGTGTCGGTTGTTAATAAATAATCTCCTTGACGATGTTATCTTGGAAACGCATAGGGGATGTAATCCAGGGACGTAACACTACCCCCCTTCTTCAAGATTGTCGTCCCGACAATCAACAATGGGGAGTCTCTTCTTCGCTGAATCTTTTCTTGTGCTCCAATGTCAACTCCAGGGCACCGACGAATTTCCCTGCTCTACCCTGGACTCCTGCCCAGGTTACCGAGCAATCCGCCAAACTGGTCCCAATTGACGAACACTTCCAAACGTCGACTCCAGGGCTCCGACGAATCTTCCTGCTCTACCCTGAGCTCCTGCCCAGGTTACCGAGCGATCCGCCATCCTGAACCCAATCGACTTTCAGCGACTTTCTCTTGACACGTCCTGGCATCCTTTGGCTGCGACTTCCGGCATCCTAGGGGTCTTCGAACAAGGGTGGGGTAACTTTTCCGTGGACCCATGCCCAAGTTCCTGCCTCGACATTTGCCCTACGATCCACGGGAAAACCACGGTCAAAAACCGTGGGTGAGACAGTCTTCTTATAATTTTCCCTTTTCCTTTTCGTTCAAATCATTCCTCCTCCAGTCTTCCTTTCCTTTTCGTCCAAAACTTCATAAATTAATAACTTTCCTTCGTCTTCTTTTTCAAATCCCTTGAAATTACAACAAAGATAAACGAGTAAACTAATAATATTCAATTACACTAAATTACACATAAAATTAAATAATAAACAAAATTGGATTTTGGATGCATTATTCATCCTCATTTTTATATTTCTCGTTAAAATCTCCCTGTCCTTCATAATTTTTTTCTTGAATGACTTTAATTGTCATCACTCTTTGTACGGCCACTTTCAAGGAAGTGATAGCCTCTAATTGAAGAGTCCTTCTCACAAGTCTATTCGAGATTGCAGAGATATATTGCGCACAAGCGATCTTATCGCGGATATGATGCGAACATTTGGGATACGCTAATTTTACCAATCTTTCAATTTCCGAACCCAAAGTAGTCTCATCCTCTCCCGCTTTTTGTTTTCTATTTGTAAACAAGGAATAATAAGACTGGGAAAGATGTCCTTCCCCAAATCTCAATTCTAATTTAGATTTTAATTCGTCGTAATTGAGATTTTCAGTATCATCTATGCACTCTAATACCGCGCGCGCTTTCCTTCTTAAGCATGAAATTAATGCCACATTCTTAGTTTCGTCATCCCAACGATTTGCTCGCGCAATCAACTCGAATTGTGAAAAGAATTCTCTTAAAGGGACTGTTCCGTCGAAGGTGTCAGGTTTTAATTTAAATCCTAAATTTCCCGTAATAATTGTCGCGCACGAATTGCTGCGATTTGGAACCATATCACGATCGCTCGCGCTCGCGGAAACCGGAATATTATTGGAACAACTTAGCTGATTTATTTGGATGATTTCCTATTCCAAACGTTGTAATATGTCGTCCCTTTTCTGCAGCTCTGTCTGCATCAACTGTCGCTCCGTTCTCTGCTCCTGTCGAAGCTGACTAAGCTCCTGAAGGATAGTTCGCAGAGTCTCGGCTTGCAGAGTCTCCGTCGACGTTTGATCCGTCGACTCCTCGCTCGCAGTCGCTCGAGATGAAGCCTGCGATCGGGTAGCTCTCGGTGCGTGCGTCGTCGTCATAATGATTTCCTCGATGTCGTACAATCCCGGCTGAGCCCCCAAAATGTTACGTTCGCGCGACAGTTTCGCGATAGCTCGAAGCGCGCAACGCAACGTCACACTCTCACACACACTCGCGCCGGGAAATGAACCAGACGATATATAAAAGAATTCGATAACTTTAATGGAATTAGAATACAAGAGCACGTTAAATAAACGTAACAAGAGACCGCGCGACCGATCAGTTTGACAGCTGTCACTCAAGTCCAAATCATGGCGTCCAGAAACAATCTCGTGTCGATTGTTAATAAATAATCTCCTTGACGATGTTATCTTGGAAACGCGATAGGAGATGTAATCCAGGGACGTAACAATATATATATATTAGTTTTATTAATGTCTATTTTTTATATATATATGTAATGACATTTTTAATTTTTTTCTTTATATTTAGATGCCTAAACCCCAATATACACAAAAATTTAGAGATGTCTGGCTCAAGGACAAAAATTTAAAAGATTGGCTTATTGCTGTACTTAGTACGGCAGGTAATCAAGCAAAATGCAAGATATGTCATGTATTTTTAAATAATCGCTATAGTGATCTTAAAAAACACACAGAGTCAAAAAAACACAAAACAAGTGAAAATATTGTATTTGGGAAACTTCAGCAAAAACTTGCGTATAGAAATACGGAATCGTTAGAGGAGAAACATGCAGAAGCTAAATTAGCGCTCTACGTAGCTTGCCATACCTCAATAAATGCAGTAGACCATTTAACTGAAGTGTGCAAAACAGCATTCCATAAAAATCCAATAACAGATAATCTTCGTCTTCATAGAAGCAAATGCACTTGTATTTTAAATAATGTTTTAGCGCCATATTTCCAACATAATTTAATTGAAGATATTGGAAATTCTTTCTTCAGTATAATTATCGACGAATCTACAGATATTTCGGTCCACAAATTTTTAGGTATAATTATTATATATTTTAGTGAATCTCAAAATCAGATTGTAACGACATTTTTAGATATGCCTGAATTATGCGATTTTTCGGCCAGCGCTATCGTTGAAGTTATAAAAAAACTTTAAATAAATATAATCTTAAATTAAATAATCTTATTGGTATAGGAACTGATAATGCGTCCGTGATGACTGGGATAAACAATGGAGTTTATGTTAAATTGAAGAAAGAAATTCCTAATTTGATTCTAATTAGATGTATTTGTCATTCGCTTCAACTAACTGTTTCAGCAGCATCTGAATTGTGTTTGCCTAGACATTTAGAATATCTAGTAAGAGAAACTTATGATTGGTTTGCTAGATCATCTTCCAGACAAAATGCATACAAAAATTTATATAAAGCCATAAATAACAATCAGGAACCACTCAAAATAGTAGCAGCTTGTAAGACAAGATGGTTGTCAATTGAAACAGCAGTTTCTAGAATAGTAGATCAATGGCTTGAATTAAAAACGCATTTTAATATTTCACGTAATGCCGAAAAATGTTATACTGCAGAGACGCTTCACTGCATATATTCTGATGATAAAAATTATGCTTTTTTATCTTTCCTTAAAACCGTACTACAAGAAGTTCAAAGAGTCAATAAACTTTTTGAATCTACTTCTGCTGATCCTACCAAATTAATAAAAGAACTAAATCAGTTAATATTAATATTAACAAACAAAATTGTTTTACCCAGTCATCATCAATTAGATATTTTTAAACATAAAATTGAAGATTACGTTGATTGGAATTGTTATTTAGGTTTTAAATTTGAAAATATACGAAATTTGAAAGATAACAAAAATTTACTGCATGACGAAGAATGTGCTCTTAGAAAACGAGTAATAACTTTTGTCATAGCTTTAATAGAAGAGCTCAAAAACCGCCTTCCGGAAAATCTAGATATAATGAATAAAATATCATATTTAAGTTGTGATGTAGCTCTAACTCATAATAAGCCCTCACTGATACCTATATTAAAATTTTTTGGTAAAAATGATGATGAAATTGATATAATTGAAAATAAATGGTACATTCTTCATTTAATTAAGTGGAATGCTATTAAAGATACTAAACAATTTTGGTATGAAGTGTATAATTTTAAAGATGCTAGTGATGAAAACCCTTTTAAACTATTAGCGTCATTTGCTCTTATGCTATTAACATTGCCTATATCTAATGCAGAAGTAGAAAGGCTATTTAGTCAACTAAATTTAATAAAAACTAAAATTCGAAATAAATTGAGTATTACCACGAATTCTATTCTTAGAATTCGATGTAGCTTAAAACAGTATAACAAATGTTGTCATAATTATGATATTCCAAATCATATCATTAAAAAAATTAAAACAAATGAAACTTATAAAAGGGAACCAGAGGATTATGATTTAGATATATGCTTATAATTATAATATTTATATATTTATATGTTAATAATATATATGGATTATATGTTTTTATAATTATAACATTATGATAAGGAAGAGAGAGAGAGAGAGAGAGAGAGAGAGAGAGAGAGAGAGAGAGAGAGAGAGAGAGAGAGAGAGAGAGAGAGAGAGAGAGACTAATTGTACGACACATACCAAAGAAATGTAAAAAAATGTACGTATCTTTTATTTAATAAAATAGATACATAAAATTATAATAAAGTCACATAAATACAAAAAATTTTTTTTAATTACGTATATCAAAAAATTAGTTTTAATAATAACAGATTATGTCATAAATATGTTAATTATTATGTTCGAGCTTTTATTTATTAATTATTATTAATATTTTAACTCAACAACATCACAAATAATTAAATTTATTTCACAATTTATATATATATATATAATAAACAAAACTAGTGCTTTTCTGGTGTATTGAAAACAGGAATCTAGTGTATAATTGCTTTCAATTGTTGGCAACACTGCTTTTAAGAAGGTTCGCGCTATTTGCCGGCAGTCAGCCGTCAGCCGTCAGTCGTCGGTCACTCGGTGTGAAAGCGAGTAGTCGTTTGTGATTGTTCCATTTCGCGTGACCTTGTAGCGTGCACCGACGCGTTGTGTTCGTCAGAGTCCGACCGTGAATCTCAGCTTTTGCTGGCTTGTGTTATTGTGAAGGCGTCTTTTCTTTTTCTCAATCTCTTTCTGTCTTTTCCCCTCTTCTCTCCCCCGTTTTTTCTCGGTCGCGTTGGCAATAGGATCAGCTCAATGTGAGCACATATCTGTTACATCTCTACATCGGCAAACAAGACGATAACAAGATGCCATTAGAAATTCGTATCAAATCTGATCTTGTTGTTTGCTGCGTGTGATTTAGTACAAATTCGGCACGACGTGTCTCTTGATCTTCCAATTGTGACACAATCTGGTTAACATACGGACGGGTGCGATAAGAGGTCACGCTTCTTCTAAAATTATCTAAATGTACCACTCGGCGCAGCGCCGATAATTGTAGCATCACGTGGCGAGTTATATATACCATTTCGTCATCGTCATTCTATTATCGTTGTCATCATTGTCGATCGCAGTGACAATGCCCGCGCGACTCAGCAAGTTATCGATTGACGCGTCCTGCATAGATTACGCACACCCATGGACAGATTCGTGCGTTAGCGCGACCACTGGTCTCGGTTTGCACACTTTGCAGGAATCCTTCAAGATATACACGACTGTTTACATAGTACGTCACCGCATTTTTCCTTATTTTCTTATATCACACGTATATGTTTATAATATTAAATCAATTATTCTTTGTTTTTGTTTCGTTATCGCGTTTATTATCGATTGTTGAATAGTTGCATTCGAATATTTACGTATATATATGTATGTATATATGAACGTACGTGTATGTATATCGAACATTATTTTATAATATATACACCCACACACACACACACTTTCTCTTGATGGACACGAGTATACAGACATGGATGTAGGTATATTAATTTCCTTTATATTCTTTCATAATTAATATCTATCCCAGTTGTTCGAGACTATAACTTTAAGCAGATGCACTGACAAGCAATGTCAGTGCGCTAGCACTCACATTGGTGCACGTGTACCCACATCGGTGCGCGTGCACCAAAGCATGGGGGGAATGTCCGATTCCGATCCGATGCGTTTAGTATGCACATGTATCGTTCTTGGAGTGCACACACGAATTTCGCGTTAATACGCACGTCCTATATTCGAGTTATTCGACGCATTTAAGCTGTATACGTCTGCGTCACAATCTAATATGATGATATTTTAAATCGCGATTGTTTATTATTTTATACGAATTTATGTCGTACGAAACAAAGGGCCAAGTGTCACAATCACTTTTAATATTAAACGTATGAGAGATTACGAAACAACAACTTTTGCCCTTGTTTCTTTACATTTGGACACTATATAAAGTATATTAGATTCATCTTCTTTTTATTTCCCTACTTGAGTCAATTTCATTGTTAATTTTTAGTGTCTTGAAAACCTTACTTATACGCAAATACTTGTGTTGGTTATATATTCTATTCTATACGACTATATTTTTTAATAATAAAAAATTTCTTCTCTTCCTTTTATATTTATTTTATTTTATATGTAAATTTTGAAAAAAAATATTAAAGAAAACATAGATAAACGGATCAAATTTTTAGTGTTTAAAATGTATAAACAAGTATTTTTGAATCGCGTTACATAGTGAGAGAAAGATATACACGCACATTTAGGCTTGTTTTCTATTTCTGCACTGATGAACTGGTGCAATAAGTTATAATAGCCTTATTTTCTATTCCTGCACTGGCTGAACTGTGCACACTGGTGCAGGAATAGAAAACAAGCCTTTTGAGACAAGTATATTTTGTCTCACTCTAACTTATTGCACCAGTGTGCACAGTTCAGCCTGTGGCAGGAATAGAAAACAAGGCTATATATACATATATATTGTATGTATAAAATGTTTTCATAAAAATTTCTCAATATTATGTAATTGAATATTGTGTGCTATATATATTTTTTTCATACATATCTGAAAGAGATTTATCAGATTTATTATATATTATAAAATTTTTAAATAGTATATATACTTTTAAATTATATAACATTTGTCATGTCAAAGATATTTTAAAATATTCATGACATACAACTTTATGCATATATGTTACTTGTCTTTACTCGTGTTAATTGACCATTAGATATTTGCTTAAGTATTTACAGAATATTTTTGTCGAGCATCGTTTTTGTAACATATTCTTACAGCAGTATTGTAACAACTTGTTATATAACAACTTTATATATACGAGTTTACAATAAGACTTGTTTATACAAATGCAATGCAAATAAATGGCGCTTTATCGTCAGCGACGATAAGCGATAATTAATTTAATCTATGAGCGAAATCTTATTCGAATATATAATGTATTGTATATTTCATTTAAAAATGAGACCCGTTCGATTTCTGCTACAGCTATAGTATGTATTATATTAGCAAATTCTGTTAGATTTTTGTTGGTGATTCCACTGCTGTCTGTTACAAAATTTGTAGCAAACACTTTTGTAAAATCTATTATATCGACAAACTTGGCTATCTGTTAGCTTTTAGAATTTACCATTTTCATGAATAATGAAAATAAATATAGTACGTAGATTAGGTTTATCAAATAATAAACCTATGAACAAATAATTGCGTTTCCTCTTTTTAATTTAGATTTTTATATTAAAACTTTTTTTACAATTCTTTATTGCAATGTGCAACTTGTATGATACAATATAAATAATTTTAGTTTAAAATATTCATTAAATATTTATAAAATTGTCGCTCTATTGATACTGACTTTTATTTCTGCCATTCCAGATTGCATTTTTAATGAAAAGAAAGATACCATCAAAAAGAGACATTCAGAAAAATATATTAGCCATTCTCCAATCTACAGCATTTCTTTCATGGAGTGGTTTTTCTTATTCATTGTTTATTTGTTTGTTAAGGTGAGGAAAATATACACACATTACTGTAACGAATTTGAAATATCTGAAAAGGTTTAATTTGTGTCAACTATTATATTATGTATATTTTGTAAGGGGGGATATATATTAATTTTCTCTTTTATAAGTAGCAGCATATTTATCAATATTAATGTACATTAATATATCTAAATAGATTAATATAATAATAAAATAATAATATAACAGTATCTTATTAAATTAAAATTAATACATGTAATTTACACACACACACACACACAGAGAGAGAGAGAGAGAGAGCATATAGGCAATGATAAAATGTGTATGATATATAATAATTGTTTCAGGCGAATATTGGGACGTTTCTACTTGCCGACTGTATCTTTTCTTCCGTCCTTTTTATCTAGCTTATCTGCCATTGTGATAGAAAGATCTTCTAGGCGTACATTATTGTGTCTTTATGTGTCCAATGTTGTAAGTAGATGTTGCAACAATCAAACAGCAAATGCATATTTTCAACATTATGTTCTCTCAGGCAACAGAAACGCTGTTCAGAATGGGTGTGTGGAGAGGATATTTTTCACCTATTCCAAAAGGAGAGGTCTATATATTTGCTGTAAGCGTAGCTGTGTTATTGTACTTTTTCCGTTCAAAAATAAATAAGCAGGATCAAATATATAAAATACTTAGGTATCCACAGATTTATATTTTACCTATTTATACACCTATTTTATATACTTATATATCTATATTGTTTTTCTATAATATACTATAACGTATATGTGTTTAAAAAAATAGGATAATTGTTGGGCAGTACGAAGAGGCTGAATGTTTTACAAAAAGAAATTTTGAAACATCTTCAAAAAATACCGTAATTGCTGGCGCAGAGAACGACAGAAATATACAACAAAGGAGCTCTCAAAAATATATCTTTAGTATTCTACGAAAATCTTTTGAAGCATACAAATATATCATTAACATCTTAAGAGCGCAGAGTAAACATGCCTCATGTCCACATCCTTATAGCTGTGCACACTATATTTTAATGGTAAGACTAACAATATAGAAATATTTTTAATATTTTTATATATATTCGTTGAAATTTATTTTCTCTATTTTTCTTATTTAAAGGATAGTGCAAGAATTTTCAGTTACGGTGTTTGCGGCCAAATAGCGCTTAAACTAATCTTCCAATTTAAAAGATTACTTCAGAAGCCAAAGTTATTAAAAATCACCATTTTTCAAAGAGAAAATCTAAAGCTGGCTATATTCCTCGGAGGGTTCGCCGGTCTTTATAGGGTATAATATCTTACACTGCGTACTTTTATATGAAACATGGAAAATATCAAATGATATTTGTAATAATAAATATCTTTCACGAGTAATTATTTTCTCTTCTTTCATACATAGCTAATGTCATGCTTATTGAGAAGAGCCTTTCATAAAGATTTACACACTTTTGCTGTTCCTGCTGGACTTGTCGCAAGCATAACATTTATGGCATATCCCAATACCACCGTGGCCTTATATTTCATGTGGAAGGCATTGCAGGTATTATTATTATTATTTTTATTTTTATACACCGTTTCCATTAATAATTCATGATGTGCGATTTATTTGTAACCACTACTTGCTTTGCTTTAGCTATTATGGAATGATGCAGCAGAAAATGAAAAAGTACCAGAAATAAAATGGTTCGTGATCTTTTTATATTGCTTTAGTACGGCCACTCTCTTTCACGCAGCTATAATAGAACCACAAAACTTGAGATCCTCTTATTGGAGATTCCTTTACAATATATCAGGTGGAAGGTAAGTCTTATGTGGTGTGGCACACCATAAGAGAAATAATTTTATATTGTCATACTTTGTATATTATATGTGTATTATTTTATTCGAAATTCTATTCTGACCTATCGTCCTCATTTCGTGTGTTGATTTTAGAATAGCGGCGATGTCTCGCCTACCTTTAAATATGTTCGGTTTAGAAACCAACAAAAATTTGCAAGAAGTGCTCAGAAAAACAAAGACAACAGATCAAATTAATTTTTCTTTCTAAAATACTGAGGAAAATGTCAATATATATATATATATGCATCTTAGTTTTTATTTTCCTTGAAAACGTAATTTTCTAGAACCAAAGACAACAGGAAGAGTGAGAGAGAAATACAGGTACAGATATATTCATTATACACATACACATACCGTATTATTTGAATTTTTAAATCTAATATATAAATAATGGTGCTTGGATGTTATGATACTGAAGGAACTTAATACTTTTATATATAGGAAGAAAGAGAAAAAATATAACTTAATATATTTAAATGTATAATATGTGGTAATTAAGTCAGGGAAATAAGTGAATGATATATATATTTATGCGTGGGTGTGACATTATATATATGTATATGTATACACATGTGTTCGAATGTGTAGCGAGAAACTTTCTCCTACATTTCTGCAATATATTATAAAACAATTTTTTTGCATTTAATTTGTAAACTTGATATTTTTTATAATGTAAGCATGTACCAGAGAGGGATGGATTTATTTTTTAATCAATTTTATTATAAATACATTCATTAACTTGATTGTTGAAATGCAAACAATTTGTGATAAATTATATAATGTTCTATTATAAAATGTCTACGCGTTCACATTGTGTCTATTTTTTGGGCGATTTTTAATGCTCTATTCATTATAACGTCAGCGATACTCTTATCGCGTTTTCTCTCTATCCTCCTCTTTTTTCGTAATATGTTTTCCCATTTGATACGACTTTGCATTTTTAAACTTTTACGATTTATAATGCCGGCGATTATTTGCGAGTCCAAATTTGAAACTGAATGTTTTGATGGATTTAGTTTGAGTGGTTCTAAACTCTTTAACGAATCCATCTGCCATGGCAGTAATCCAATGGGGCACTCGATCCATTGATAAGAGAGAAGAGTATCTAGTGTAAAATCAAGAAAATATTTAATATTATTGATCTTCCAAATTAATTCATAAAAAGAACTTGATTGTATATAAACGTACCAGATGCTGGCTTCCAATATAAATTGCGGATTATCTGATCGGTTAATAAGTAAGCAATTTTCTTTTTAGTTGTCTGTTCTTTCTTGTAGATTTTTACTTTATTTTTTGTTGCAAAATCAAAATCTTCAACAGTAAATATTTTCCGTTTATAGATATCATTGTTGCTGTCTTCGTCATTATACTTTTGGAATGTATAAATTTTAAGTAAATTTGACAAATGTTTTTTCGCCTGCACATTTATTCTCGGTGAAACAAACTTTAAAATTGGTTCTATCAATCTTGCAGAGAATTCGTTTACGTGTAATAAAAGTTTCGATAAAAAATGTATATCGATAAGAAAATGTGGTATGGTGCTTGATATATCTAACCACAAAACATTCCGCAAATAAGGATGACTATAATGTACAAGCTTTTTGAGATGCTGATTTAGAGCCGACTTTGCGGCTGGTTTTGTAGCGCCCTTTGTCAGCTTATATTCCATAGTACGAGAAATCTTTTGGGCCAAATCTAATTGAATAAAACTGTAGGTGATAGAACTTATCCATAAGGTTGCGAGAGTTCTTTTTGCCTTACTTTCTTGTTCTTGGTTTACGATATTGAGCAACTTAAACATCAGTATGTCTAATATCTTTTTGTTATGCAACAAAAAAATAATATCTTTCCAAAATTGAAGCATACTGGGTGGCAAAATCTTTCTTTTTAAATCAATATTTTTCTTCCCTTTTTGTTGAAAAATTTGCGCAACATCTGAATTTGGTAGAAAAGCTTCGTTCTTCAGCAACACATTGCAAATAATATCATTCTTCTTACGTATCGTAATTAAAGATTTATTTTCAGCCAAATGCATAGATATCTCGGATAAAAGTAAAGCTCGCGCAGCTTTCAAATTATATTCCTTATCAATCTTTATAGTTTTTCCATGAATAGATATATATTCGTTGTCGTCATTGTTTGATATTTTACCGCTATACTGGGAACATATGTATACGCATAAATCTTGTAATATTTCCCTGAAATATTTTCCAATTTAATATTAAAAAATAAATTCAAAGATAAAATCTTATCCATATGTGATTGAATTCCATGTGGAATTATTACATTAAAAAGAAAAAAAAGCTGACAATAAATTAACATTTAGTTTACAGCAAAAATATACATACCGTAATTGTACCTCTGGCAAATTCGATACTAATTTATAACCAGCATCGATATATAAACTGACTGCTGTCCAAAGTTCGATTAAATCTGTAAAGGCCTGTACCTCTTTGGTTTCTTCCTTTTCTTCTTCTAACATATTAGCTTCTTCCATATAACATTTTTCTATCGCACGTGCCTCAGCTGCCCAATATTCATCCTTTAAAAAATGATATTTTAAAAGCATACATATTATAATATACGTAACACTGTATATTCAAAATAGATGAACATACATGTAACCAATGAAGCAATATATTAATCGCTATCCTTAATACTCCAATGGAAGATAATTCGTATCCATGAGCAGTTTGATGCCTTAAACTAACTATCCACTCTGGAATTTTGAGTTGCTTGGCAATCTGAAATAGAGACGTCTGTTTCGTGTGTCCTATATTGCAAAAATGATTTAAAAATCTCATGATGGTGGTCGAGTACATCAAACTCAAATCATTCTCGCAGTACATCGGCAGTTCGCCGCTATCAATTTTGGATGTCCATTCACGATCACGAAGACACACTTGCAAAATCGATAAGGTGCAGTCTACACCCACCGGTAGTTTCGGCATCCTGCAAAAAAGAATTACTTAATGAATTGTTTCTCACGATCAAGATTTCTAGTGTCTCACCATTAAATTAAATAAATAATGCGTAATCGATCGGTTATACCTGGCTTTCCATGCTAAAAGCGCTTCATACGCTTTCGTCTGTTCGTTCACGTCGTTGGAGTAAATTTGCCTGTACACATCGTGCCATTCCGTTCTTGGGATATCAACAAATGACATTCATTATTTAATGTATCGGCGTATTTGTCGTGTTTTATATCGTTTAAATTAATACTTACAGAGAAAACCATGGAACTTGCTTTATATCATCACGCTTCGCGGCCAATGCCATTGTCTATCTAAGCTTATAGCTATAGCTATAGCTTCTTCTTCTATTATTAAAGTTGCTTCGATAGATCTCACGTCTTTATCAGTATTTATCAGACATGTATAAATAATAGCATGCTTTCTTTCCCATACAGCCAGAATTTTTGTTTCCTTTCAATGACATATATATATATATATATTTTTTTTAAAAAGCAGGCTTTGACCCTAGGGCATGGACATAGGAATAAAGGGACAGAGCAATAGCTGCGGGGGGTGAAGCCGTCTCCGGGGAGCGGGGAACTACGTTCACGTGGTACTTTGGTGCCGCATTGGCGATTGGTTGTGATCGCGCAAGCGCAATCTTTCATCGAGAGTTAGGGTGCCGTCACATGGGGCGTAACTTGCGTAAGCGTAACCAGCGGATCGCCAATCACCGAGTTATTCCGATAGAGCTCGACGAAGGGCTCTATCGGAATAACTCGGTGATTGGCGATCCGCTGGTTACGCTTACGCAAGTTACGCCCCATGTGACGGCACCCTTAAGACTCATTCAGACAGGACGCGTCAAGCGTCAAGCAGCGAGCAGCAACCATTCAACAACCAATAAGCGAGGTAATATTAGCAATGGCGTAAAAAATATTGCCTCGCTTATTGGTTGCTGCTCGCTGCTTGACGCTTGACGTGTCCTGTCTGAATGAGCCTTTAGAATTTCATGAAGAATCTGTCATTGAAAGCTTCTTCGCCAGTTCTGGGACACCCTGTATATATATATGTCATTGCTCGACGCTCATTTTTAGCGTCAAAAGATGTCACGTGACCAAAAATAAAGATAAGACTGGTTTATAGAGGCCGTAAACTTTTTCCGTAACTGTAAATTTAAGGATTCAACCAATCACGTTGCCGAATCAAGCAACGCGATTGGTTGAATCCTTAAATTTACGGTTACGGAAAAAGTTTACGGCCTTTATAATCCAGCCTATACCAAGGATACTTTCCGATTCACGCATGATGCGCATGAAGTGACAGAGAATCTATAATATGCGTGACATGAACTATAGATTTTCTGTCACTTCATGCGCATCATGCGTGAATCGGAAAGTACCCCAATTCGTCAATTTTGGTCACGTACGTCTTTTGCCGCTAAAAATGAGCGTCGAGCGTCAGCATGAAAAGGCACCTTTACGCTAAAGTAAATCTTTGAACGCGCCTCGAGCCGAGTCGATTCGAACCGAGCCGGGTCGAGTCGAGAGTCGAGACAAACCGAAACGAACCGAGGCTAGTCGATTCGAGCCGAGCCAATTCAACTGTAATTACGACTACTGATAACTAGAGAAGGTAAGGGACACGTTAAACATGGCGGAAGCCGTTGTGGACGGGAGTCCAATGTCCCGATTTTTTTGCCACAAATGCAGTGTCGAAATTGAGCGTTTGTTGCCAGTAAGTACTTTGCAACGTCTTTCGTGACGATTATCTACTTATTGTGATGTTTTGACGCGTGTATAGATACCCCCGCGTAGATGCATCGTAAAAGGAATGTTCCGAGAAACTGTCATTGTACGATGTCATGTGTGAAAAGAGTTTGTCTCTCCCACCCAATATTCCTATGAAAAACAAGACTTTGATTTATCTTTCGATCTTTTACGTCGAGCGACAAATCAATATCATCGCGTGCTACAATTGCGTAATCATTCTGTGTTTCTGTTCCTTTTTATCTTTTTGTAATGGTATTCGAAATTTTGAAATCGTATTTATCGTGATATTCGTATGGAACGAATAGCATTCGCGACAATCTTATGAAGGATTCTTTTCGAAAGAATGTAACGTTCTTACGATCGTTATTCGCGATCAAAACTTGGTGTTTGAATGAAATAATATATTTTGATTAACCTTTAAGCTACTTCAGGCATGTATATATTTGTTTGCAATTTGATCCTTTCACACAGTTTCAGCCAAATGTATATTTGTATGATATGATCGATTATTCAATTGTATATTCTATATATAGAATTGTTAAGGCGCAAAAATGTTATATATCGATTTAATAGAAAATGTATACCAAATTTGCATCTTAATATATTATTATAAATACAAGATTATATTTTTGATGTGTATGTCCTAGATTTTTAAATATTTTTTACACTTAAAGTGAGACACCTCTATATCTTCATAGCTTAACAGAGAGGGTGGGAGAGTTTACAAAGCTCACTCTCTTTCTTCTGCAGTTTTTTCTAAAATAATAAAATGAGATGTAGCTATTTTTCACGTTCTTGTATTATTGATGCTACTACTATTAATGTGCTGCTATTATTACTATTATTATTATATGAGAACATACTGTTGTGATAAAAATATATTTTACATTTTTAATTTACATTTATATTTTAAATACATATGTATGTATGTATATATGTATTCAATAAGTCTATTAATCTTGCTATTCAAGATAAGATATAACATAGACTTGCGCATGATTAATATTTTATTTTTAATTAGAATTACACGTGTCCACGATGCGCATGTGGTTTTATCGAAGAGCTGGAAAGTAGCAGCAATGAGGGTAGTTCAGGCATGGATGTGAATAGCGAAGATCTGAGCGATGTAGATGTCGATATCATAGGATATAACGTGAGTAATCTAACTTGTAGTAAAAAATTATTAATATATAATAATTAAAAAATGTATAATTATTATTAACATTATCTAATTTGGCAGTCACAGCGCTCCGATCGTGACCGTGACATAATAGAAATGATAATGGGACTTTCAAATACATATACCAATCAACAATCAAGTACCAATCAACAGTCGAGCGCAGGCAACAGAAACTATGTGCTTGGAAGTAGAAGAAGATCTAATTGGTCTCGTGCTTCTCAGGATGGGCGTCGTACCAGCAGGTATGCCATGTTTCTTTCCATACCATCGGAGAGTATTACATATAGTGATGCAATTTTTTAAAAATGTTTCATACTAAATTTGAAGAATGGAGTACCTCCTTTTCCTTTTTTATTTTTTATATGGCAAAATGTGGAATGTATATCAACCAATTTTAACCTTTGAACATTGTGATAGTATGACAGAATCTGCAAAATTTCTTTTATATCTCAAAATTTTATTTTAATTTTTTTTATTATATCTAGTTTTTTCTTTTAATAAAATGCTTCTTATACATGGAAAAAAGAACAAATGATATTCATTCCAACTCGGCAATAATGTACATGTGAAATATATGTTTCAATTATTATACGAGTTTTGTAAATCTATTTTATTGATGAGTTACCTGGGCCGTTGGAGCATTACATTTGTATGACAAATTATTGAGGTAATAATTTTGATTTTTTTTTATTGGCAGCAATCGTAGAAGACAAGAGAGTCTACAGGTACCTATAGAGAATTTCATACAAGATTTTATCTTCAATCTCTCTGGAGCAGCAAGTCTAGGCAACTCTGTAGGACAAGAAGCACAGCCCTCTGTGTAAGCCGTTTTTTCTGCGACAATTATTATTCTAATATTAGATCATATAATTACGCAGCATATAGATATAGATTACATATTTCATAAGCATGAAAAATAGATAAATCACAGTGTTCTTACATCATTCTAATTTACATATTCTCCCAAGATATATCTCAATCTAACAAGTATAATAAATATATTCCATTTTGATTATAATTTTTGAATATATTATAAATGAATAAGCTATTTTATATATAAAATATTTCATATTTATTTCAACTAGCAAATTTTCTCTAGAAATGTTTATATTTTTATAACATTTTAATCTTGTCCCTTACCTATAATCATATGTATGTGCATTTTCAAAAATGTGTCATTATTTTAATATGCTTGTTCAACAGTGTCAACCAGACAGTATAAATATTCGAAAAGTTTATTCATCCACAATGGGAACACAAGTCATTACCAATTTTATTTAATATTTAGTGTTACTAAAATAAAACAAAATAATGTAGATTCAATATTAGACTGTTCTTGGGAAATCCTGGAGATTATGTTTGGGGTCGCGATGGATTAGATGCTATTGTTACCCAGTTATTGAATCAAATGGATGGTACCGGACCTCCACCTTTACCGCGCAAGCAGATTGATGAGATACCTACGACAGCTATATCGCAAAGTCAAGTTGGTTAGTATATCTAACGATATACATTGATATCTAGTTGGCGATATATATATATATATTCCGATATTTTTTTCTTTTAGGTCCTTATCAACCTGAGGAGAACAACATCAATATGTACAATGTTTTAAGATCAAATAACAACTCGAATGGTTGATGAGGACCTAAAGAAAAAAAGTCCTTCCTAAAAGCTGTTACTTAACCTTTAATGTTTTGAGATTTTATACAGAAGTATATTTTTTTCCAACAACAGTACATTTGTTCAACCTATATTATAATTATTTGATTGAAATTTCTTAGTCACTGAGCAATCTCTTTTCTTATTTTTTGTGCAGACTGTAAGCTACAATGTTCCGTTTGTTGGGAAGATTTTAAGCTATCGGAACCTGTTAGACAGCTGCCTTGTCAGCATGTTTATCATGCACCATGCATTATACCCTGGTTGGAATTAGTAAGATTGCAAATTTTATAATTAATAATGTGCATCCACACGCACACACGTGTGTGTGTGTGTGTGTGTTTGTGTTAACACTCTGATATAAATCTTGATAATTTGGTCTCTTTTTTATTTTCCTTTTATTTTCTAGCATGGAACTTGCCCCATTTGCAGACAAAATTTGGGAGATCAGAACCCAGTTGAAGCGAATCAAGATACTGGACCTAATTTGGCCGGTTCTGCTTTGGCCGGATCCAGTTTTGCCGCCTTATTCAGGTAACTTGTTTGATGAATATTTACAAATTTGTACTTTGTGCAATCTATGTAATATCAATTCTTAGTGTTAAGATTTTGTGAATAAGTTTTACTTTTTTTTTCTTTTTTCTTTTTTTCAAGTTAGATATTACTCGACGCAAAAATAATATCTTGTATTGATATTACATATTAGCAATCGATAAGAAACTCTGAATCAATACAAGCCATCATGTTGTCTACTTACAATAAAGCTCCGATAAGTTTGTCTCGGATTACTTTTCTATTCCTCCACACATTTTTATCAATATGTATTAATGTCGTGTTCTCTCCATATCACAATGAACAGATTGCGGGACAGCCTACGCTCAGCCGCACTTTGTATGCTTGAGACACAAGTAGAGATATGTAGATAGTTCGTAACTATTTTCTTTTTAGGAATTTTCCGCACTTGTCGCTCCACATTGAAAAAATTATCGGAGCTCTACTGTGATATATATTTATTTATAGGACATTTAACTTTCAAAAATAGAGAAAAATAGTAGTTATTTTAGGAGATTCTTAAACAGCATTTATGTGTGCAGTTTCCTGTTTTTTCTTTTCTATTCATAAAAATAATTACAATATATTTGTACATGTATATTGTTAATATATTATTATATAATAATTCTCAATATTTAATTTTATATATATAATGTACAAATATACTGTAATTATTTTTATATATACTTGTTTATATTTATATTTTATAGGGCAGCAAATGAAGCAAACCGAACAGGGCAACCAATCAGTCGGACATCATCCTCTTCATCATCTACTTCATCAGAGTAGAGAGCCGAGTTCTTGTTCAAGTGAGATTTGAGAGCGATATTTTTCTTTCTATTCAATTTCGTAATTTGGTTATTTCTATATTATTTTCAACACACTCTGATATTTTTGACACTTTTTTGCTTTTAGCAATGCATATATCCCTTTATAGATATCTTTTAACATGCTTATTACCAATTTTAAACCATTATCACAATTAATTGATATTATCTCACTGTAAAGTATTTAAAAAGTTAAAAAAACCGTTTTGTTTCACACTTAACAAATTGAATAATAAATAGACGTCAGCCAAAATGGCAAAATCACAGATCAGATTAGTGCATATTTCAGTCTGTTGTGTTAAAATTAAATTGGGTATTCTAATGTCTTTTAATCTTTAGTAATTTGTATGTTCAGTATATGTATAAATAACTTTTGGAATATGCCAGGCATTGACGAATTGTACATGCTATTATGTCTCAGGTAAAAGGAAAAGAGGAACTTGCACTTTATAATCTAATTCCGAAAAAACACTGGAGCCGCAACCTACGTAATTCTATTTATTAGGCATTGCTTATACATGGGCAGTTTCATTTTAAGTAGCGTCGATTCAAACAAACTCAAAACAGATCAATACACAAGATATGTATGTTATGTGTGTGATACTTATATAAAAATATAATTTTTACATCGCCATGTGTGCGCAAGGCTCAGTAAAATCGATAGCCTATGATATGACTTGTACAAATAAATTTAAAAATTCGCAATTTAGAAACAAGCTAATAAATTTAAATGATAAATGCAGTCCGACATGTACTGCGCTAGATATCGTGAATTTTTTTAAATAAAGAAGCGCTTGTCGAGAGAGTAGAAATACTGCGCTCTCTCGCTCTCTCTCTCTCTCTCTCTCTCTCTCTCTCTCTCTCTCTCTCTCTCTCTCTCTCTCTCTCTCTCTCTCTCTCTCTCTCTCTCCTCTCTCTCTCTCTCTCTCTCTCTCTCTCTCTCTCTCTCTCTCTCTCTCTCTCTCTCTCTCTCTCTCTCTCTCTCTCTCTCTCTCTCTCTCTCTCTCTCTCTCTCTCTCTCTCTCTCTCTCTCTCTCTCTCTCTCGCTGCCCCCCCCCCTCTTTCTCTCTCTCTGTAGAAATACACTTACATGTATATTCACATCAAAATATCATATAAATCAACAAGTTTACAGAATGTTTTAAAAAGCTGCTGAAATTAACATAAAACATATTGATAATTATTTTGTTCTTCCTTTCTTTATTCTGTACATAAAAAAATACTCTAAAAAAATTATGGAAAATATAAAAAGAAAAAGAGTACATTGACAATTATAATTACCTTCTCCATTTTTAAGTTTGATTGTCATAATATGTATATATACTTTGACAGTTTCTATCAGAGTCTCGGCGAATAAAGATGCGAATGTGTAAGAAATAAATTCGTTCAGTTTTCTTAATACGTAAAACCACTCGATACACAATTTCTTATAAAACTGATTTTTACAATACATATATGATACGGCGTGAATAAAATGCAGCCAAAATACGCAGTGTATCTACATATTTCTATACTACAAATACTTGAAGAAAAATGCGCACTCCCTCTTTCTCTCCTACGTAAAGAGAAAAGCTCTTACATTTATTGTAGTTTGCAGCGATTCATAAAGTTACATATTGTATAAACAGATAAGAAATAGGATATAGCGTTTAGATATCGTATGTAAATCTTTTGGCTAACGCATTATCGCGTATATGCCCAAAACATGCGTCTTCGCATTATCTATATCTATATATAAGCGACACACACAAGCATTCTGTTAGTATGTATATATATTTACAGAAAAATATGCTAGTGCGAGCGAACGTCTATTTAAATTTTACGTTTTGCACAGCGTTATATCTTGTTCTGTCCTATATATATAAAATTAGTGCTTATTTAAAAAAAAAACATTAAGGCTCCTGGGTGCTCACCGCGGCCATATTGGAATCGTGACGTCAGAGGTGAGAAAACACGCTATTTTTTTTTTAGATGCCATTTCTAAATAAAAACATATTTGCATAAAATAACACTTAAGATCTCTTTAATACACTTCTAAAAAACGCCGAAAACTATTCTTTTTTCCCTTGACAATCAATAAACAACCCTAAAATGATCGAGATATCAGACTTTGACATGCGGAATGACTGCGCATGTGCAAAGACCAGAAGGACTGGGCCTCATAATATTACATTTTACAGCTGTTGATTGATTATAAAGGGAAAAGGATAGTTTTCGGCGTTTTTTAGAAGTATATTAAAAAGATCTTAAGTGTTATTTTATGCAAATATGTTTTTATTTAGAAATGGCATCTAAAAAAAAATAGCGTGAATTTTCTCGCTTCTGACGTCACGATTCCGACATGGTCGGCAAGGTACCAGGAGCCTTAAATCCTAAAAAAAACTCAAATACCAAAATAAAGTTAAGTTTTGCACAAGCAAGGCTATTACCGCTATAGTTTCTCTTTTAATAAGCCAGAGAGCAAGAACGCCAATATAAGGAACGCATATATATATATATATAGGGAGCGATTATAATTTATCTACACGTTATTAATTTAATTATAGGTTCGTGTTTTAAAATAGAAAAAAATTCTTTACACTCTTGTGCAAAACCCTATATATGATATGATCCTAAATAAGATTCGCAAATTTTGCATATATGCAATATAGATCTACAACGTATAGAAAAGAGAAGTTAAATATCAAATTTTACGAAGCAAATGATTAATTGCGAAAATATAAAGTCGTTCACGCGAATTCCAAAGTTCAATCTTTTTAGAATTACATATTTTGTTCCACAGTGTATAATGGAAAACGTGTCGATAAAAAAAAATATTTATTACAATGTCACATTATATTTGAGAATAACAATTGACTCAATTATAAAATAAATACGAAATTTGTGGATGTAATTAATGAAAGAACTATCATTCGTTAATAATAACGACGTTTAAAGTAGTGTTGACACAATATTGAGTTATTTTTATGTGGAGAAACGTATTTTAACTTTTTTTTTTTTTTTTTTTTTTTTTTAATTTAAATATATTCTCTTCATGTTTCTCACACTTTTCAATGTGTCAACAATAAACAGCGATATATGTTTATAATATAAAAAAATAGAATATTTTTCTCGTTCGTTATATACGTATGATATAAAGGTATAGAGTTTAACAATGTTTATACATACTTTCTAGCGAAATCTGTATAAATTTATCGGTAGATTATTATGGAATATATTTATTCGTCAATAAAGAAAGAAATCTCTAATAACACGTAATGTACAATATTATTTTTCTCCAACATTTTTATTATTATATCGACAAAACTATAAACGCGATATATATATATATATATGTTGTGTGTGTGTATATATAAAATGGTGTATATATACACACACATATACATATGCACCCGAAAATAATTGTCTATATTCCCATTTTTTAATTTTCTGATACATCCACTATATAGTGAAATAATATGTGATATAAATGTGTGATGGCGCAAAGCATCTATTTGGATAGCAATTCTGAGAAGTGTGAACAAACAGTGGCCATATTAGAAATTATCGGCATATTCGAGCTTAATTACAAATATTTTCTTGTCTTTATCTACTTTACATTGATAAAAATCCGAGATTAAAAGAATATCAATATGTAAAATCATTAATTACTTTAAATGTGACATAATTTTTCCATTTTAAATTTCACTGGTCTTGCCAGTAATTATAGTAATTAGAACTCGGTATTCAGTACTATATGTATTCTGTTAAACTTTAACAGTTTAAGTTTAACTGATTGCATTGTATACTATCGTAAGATAGATAACTTTATTTTATTTTAAATGGCCACATTATTTATGATTTATATACGCGAATATCGACTTGAATTCGGACAAAAAATCTTTTAAGATCAAATCTATATTTATAGTTTGCAAAATATTACGAAGTAGTTGTTCGGTTTAAAGTATTTCGATAAATTAAAGAAGAAAAAAGCTAAATATTTGCATTTTTTATAATATCAAAAGATGTTTACAAATGTGAAATTTTCTCGTGCAAAATTATATATACATTGATTTACATTATATATACATATATATATTTACATATACACACGATAGTAATAAAAAAATAAATTGTATGTTACGAATTGTCATTATATAATTCCACTACTGTGTACCATATTAATCTTACAAGAGCAAATAGCTCCGGGGGCCATGATTTGGCCGCGACCACAATACAATACTAATTTCAATATTATTAATATAATGCACTTATGCATGCACATAACAATGTTGATCCAATTTTTTTCTAGCATTTTCAAACATTAGAATCTGCTTGATATCGTGTATGACAACTTGGTATCTTTTTTTTTTTTTCTAATTATGAATCTTAAAAATAAAGATTCTGGGGATCATTCATTATCATCACCATCGTCATTACCACCAATCGTCATTACCACCAATCATCATTACCATCATTACCATCATCATCATCATCAGCAGCAGCAGCAGCAGCAGCAGCATTGGTTTGTATTATATTACGAATGATTTCGGCATAATCCAGATCATTATATGATAAAACTTTTTATTCATTTGTTATATGATTCGTTGATTCGGTTTTCATGCTTTCCGAGATTTGTTCCGAGATAACAATTTCAGATTGTTCCGTTTCCTTATGCAATGCTATAATAATTTTCTGCTCAGTGGAAGATTGACTGTCAGAAGAGCCTTCCTGTGTCGAAGTAGCAGCTTCCTGAAATTTAATATTTGTTTGATGAAACATGATACATAAATAAAGTGCATATACTTTGTATGAATTATACTTACTGTGCTTCGTATCTTCGTGTGCGTTTTGATGTGTTTCGTTAAATGATCCGATCGCATAAATTTCTTAGTACACTCTGGACATTGAAAGCGTTTTTCGCCAGTGTGAGTTCTACGATGCCTTTGAAGTTCGTCGGATCTGGTAAATTTTTTACCGCAAAATATCCAACTGCAAACGAATGGTCGTTCGCCCGTGTGCCAACGTAAGTGAGCACGCAAGTGGCTCGTTTTACCGTATACTTTATTACAACCGGCAATGTGACATACATGTTGCCGCTTTCTGCTCATATCTCTATTTCTACAGAAAAATATAGATTAGTTGGAATATTTTAGATATCGAGTGCGAGTTTTAGATACGAATGCGAGACATTGTGTATATTAGTATTCTATTATAAACATTTGTAATATTATATATATATAAGCAGAGAAAGAGAGAGTTTTATATAAAAAATTTACCTGTCTCCGTCGCCGCAATTAGGACATGTACACGCGACTCTCCTACGGTGCTGCTTGTTAGTATCGGTATCGGTATTGGAATTGACCGCATTGGATACCTGATGTTGGTGAGACATAGGAGTAGCAGATGTTGTTAAAGTTCCGTTCGATTGAAGAGTTTGGAGAATCTGCCATTTGGTAGGATCACTCGAGTCGAGTTGTACGGTTGGCGCAGCCGCAACGATAGGTGCAGCCGCGGTAGCGGGTAACGTTTGAACCGTAGCGGTTGGTACGGGTTGCAACGCGCTCGCTGGTATTACTTGCACATTGCCTAAACCTGGGATATTTTGTACAGGTATTGATTGTAAAAAACCGTTGGTTGCATTTATTCCAGCGGTTGGTTGAATTTGCATTATGCTTCCGTTGCTTACGCTCCTCATCATGTTACCTTGTTGCGCAGTTAAATTCGCTAATGCAGATGCAGGAATAAGCGTTAATTGTTGTCCTTGCGTTCCTATACAAGTCAAGATCAATCTTTTAATGAAATTATAAATTATAACAGGATGTATAAAACAATAGAAAATATATTGGAAATAAAAATATAGTATATCGAAGATATCTCTCTCTCTCTCTCTCTCTCTCTCTCGAGATATTTACTAATTATGCTAATAATTTAAATGCGTGCACGCATATTGATTTATTCACCTGTAATCGTAATAGGTTGCACTGTAGGTTGGGCCGATTGCGCAGCGGGGATATGTATTACTTGTCCACCAGCTAGTTGACTAGCGTCGATATTAGTTACTTTAATATCACCGTCTACCGTTTCCGGAGGTCTTGTAAGAGTAGATAACGCTTGCACGTCTATTTTTTGACCATCTTTCGTAGTAATGACATTAGCATTTCCCGTTATACTTCTTCCTAATGTACTTATGCCGAGTACCTATAAAAAATTATGCGTTACATATAATTGGAATAATGTGTGTATGTGTGTTGGGGGAGGGGGAGCGTGCGTGCGTGTGACCCAATAGACGTATAGTACAAACACGCACACACACACTCTCTCTCTCTCTGTGTCTCTCTCTCTCTCTCTCTCTCTCTCTCTCTCTCTCTCTCTCTCTCTCTCTCTCTCTCTCTCTCTCTCTCTCTCTCACACATAGTTTAAAAATATATTACTTGAACGTTGCTAGGAGTGGCAACTGTTGTACTCCAAGTCGCTACTGTCGACGATGGAGCAGAAGATTGTTGCATCTGTTGCTGTTGTTGTGGTTGTTGCTGCTGTTGCGGCGGTGGTGGTTGCTGTTGCTGCTGTATTACCTGTTGTACTACTTGTTGTACTTGCTGTTGTTGTACCTGTTGCTGTTGTTGTACTTGAGCCTGGGCGACTTGTTGTTGTTGCTGTTGAACAGATTGCACTACCTGTTGTTGAGTTTGTTGTTGGACAACTTGCTGCTGCGCTTGTTGATGCGCAACTTGCTGAGCTACTTGTGTTACTTGTTGACTCTAGAAAGCACATTAAAAATATGCGTATTCATATAACATGTAGTAAAATTATAGAGAAAATTTCTCTCTATCGTTGAAGTCAATTAATACAGCTTTATTCGTGTTATCTTTACCTGAAGACTTTGTAACTGGGGCAAATTTGTGATTTGCACTTGCTGAATTTGACCACTTGGCGTAATTATCTGTGCTACTTGAGGTATTTGCTAAAATTAAACCAGAATATATATGTTTCAATATTATAATTCACATATAACATTTTAACATTAAAATTGTAAACTAAACTTGTGGAATATTATTCGTTTTGCATCAGTTTTGATCTTGTATCAAAGATGACTTACTTGCATGATTTGGGGTATCATTTGTGTCGCAGGCATATTTAAAACGCTGGACAAGGCTTGAACGGGAAAATGTACAGTTTGATAAACAGTTTGTCCATTGTTGGCAGTGACTGGTACTTGCACAGGGACAGTTTGCTGAACATGCTGCATAGGAAATTGAAGTGGTCTTACTTGTACATTTTGACCTGCAATATACACGTTATTCTCGATTATTCTTAAGCATATGGTCATAGATAAAAAATGGTTAGAAAATTTACATCTCGAAAATACGCATAAAGGGGATAAAAAAATATGAGAAATATGCGCGAATAAAATAAATTCCAACCTGAAGCATACCTGTCGGCAATTGTACAGTTTGTCCCGTGATATTTTGTATAATCGAAGTGGGAAAAACATTGGGTGCCCTTATGAGACTAACTGGTTGTGGCGTAATAATAGTCTGGCCATTCGCCAGTTGCACCTGCTGACCGGCCAGTTGCATTTGCTGACCATTTGCGGTAGCAAATTGCATTGTTGGCTGCGTTTGATGATGCCCGCCTGCCGCGGACATTGCGGAGGATGGAATAAATAAAGCTTCCTGACCATCTATATTGACGGTCTGCATTTGTGGGATTACACTATAACTGAGCTGTTGTTGTTGCGGTTGCTGCTGCTGCTGTTGAACATGTTGTTGTTGCTGCTGTGATTGTTGCTGATTCTGTTGCTGCTGCTGCTGTGATTGTTGCTGAAGAGCCGTTTGTGCCTGAGCACTAATAATTTGAGCACCCTATGAAACATGACATGTTTACAAGTTGAAGCACAATGGAAGAAAGAAAAATCTGTATAATATGCGCATGCAAGCTATATTTCTTATAGAAAATGAAATTATATTATTTCTCGCTTTACATACTTGCAAGAATTGATGAGGTAGCGATTGAACAGAGATTGCTTGCGCTCTCTGTTGATCATGTTGTGGTTGTTGAGCTTGTACAGACATAAAGTTCTGCAGGGTAATAACTTGTGGCTGTTGCTGCTGTTGAGTTTGAATATCTGGCTGTTGTTGCAATTGATGCAATACATTCGTGCTTAAAAAACGGATTTGTGACTGGGCAGTTTGCTGCTGCTGTTGTTGCTGCTCTAATTGTTGCTGATCTGCTTCGTCTTGTTGCTGTGATTGTGTTTGTAAAGGATCATGTTCTTCGATTTCTTCCTATAAGTAAATATATATTCAATTCCTTTTCGTAAATACATTTGTATTACATATCTGTACAATACAATAAAGATTATAAATCATTCTAATTGTTATAAATATACATGTGGTATATACAATATCGAGTACTTATTAAGTATCATTTTCTGATATTAAAAATTATTATAAATGTAAAGCACTTGAGCCGAGAGAGTGAGATAAAACAACTTACTTGCGAAATGTTTCTTCCGTCTATACTTCGCTTCATGATGAACAATTGCGTTTTGTGCTATACAATTTTTATAAAAACGGTTTGAATGCCATTTCGTCGAGTCGTGCTAGGAATCCATAATGCAATAAATACACAACCATGTATATTGCCAATTTTCTTGTAGCCACAAACAAGGAGAATCGTTCCTATTAAAAATAGATACAGTTTTTAGGAAATTATATCCATCAAGATATACAGCTAATTAATATTAATTATATAGTGTATAAAATACAACTAGTACATAAATAATATAACAGCTATACAAACAAGAACATGTAGTACATAAAATATGACCAATTACACTATACAAGTATGCTAAAATTATATCAATTTTTGTAGCTAAGATAAATGAATGTAAAATATACACGAGTATAAATGGATTTTAAAAAAGAAAAAATCAGAGAAATCAGAGTTGTTCAAAACTTTGTTCTTTCTTCTAAAAATTGTGGCAAAAAAAATGCCTTTCAAATAATGAGAGAAAAAATAAGTTGAGGAAAAAAGGAGAGAGGGAGAGAGGGAGAGAGAGGGAGGGGGAGAGAGGGAGGGGAGAGAGAGAGAGAGAGAGAGAGAGAGAGAGAGAGAGAGAGAGAGAGAGAGAGAGAGAGAGAGAGAGAGAGAGAGAGAGATATGCGGGGCAGAGTTTTTATTTAGCGCTAAAAATATGAGTTTTTGATCATTTAAACTTTATTAATCTATGATAAGGATTAAATCGCGTTATCGCGCGTAAATTAAAAATATGCTGTTACGACAAAATGTTAAAATTTAGATCAATTTAATTGGGATTAGATTATTTCGAGTTAATCCGAAAGTTTATAAAGTTTAAATGAAAAGCTGGAGAAAAGATTCGAGATGCGGAATAAAAGTGTTATTCTTGAAAATACGTTACGCGAATCGTGTTGGATCGCCTTGATAATAAAAGAAGTATAGAAAGCGATATCCGCGGGGCTAAGAAAAATCACACTTTGCCGCTCTTTAACCATTATTCTCTAAGAAGAAATCACAGATCAGAGGGAATAATCACAGATCACAGAGGGAATCACAATGAACAAAGAAGGCTGTTGCGAACGCGAAAGTCATAACCAAGAATCCTATCGAGGACCGCCTCCTTACGCCCCTGTTCCTACCGCTCCACCCGTATTCGTATCGAAGCTCGAAGCACGCGCACGAGTTTCAACACAATGGCAAACTGGTGTGTGTCGTCATACCGCCCACTCGGCTGCGCTCTTCGCCGCTCGTTTGCGCTCTTACGCGATATCCGTGATAACGGGGAAGGCTGATGCAGCCTCCACCCACTTTGAACCCGGGACTCCACCTTGGAAAATAAACACGTGTTTCCTCGCGCAAGTATACATACCCACACTATTTAATGTTACGCCAATGCCAACGCTACCACGTTGTCGCTAGTCACTATTTAGGGCGATTCGTACCGTTATATGTATAGTTATGCGATTTATATATTACCCGAAAACACGAGTCGCTTTTTCAACCAAGAAAGCACGCCGATCACAAAGAACAGACCCGACACGAGTCGATAAAAACGGAGCCGTACTCGTACATTTTGCGTGCGTTTGCATGCGTACAAGCGAGTAGCGAGACATTATTCGCGAGAGCTCTCATCGTCAGACGCGTCCGCTCGTTAGCTCCCGTAGCTCCCGTTGTACATACCGCGCAATCACATATAAAAAAAAAAAAAAAAATACACGAACACACGCACGTGCCACGCGTCACTGTGAGCGCCGTGGCCGTGCGTGGTATCGCGCCCGCGCACTATACTACACGACTATTTAGTAGTGGCTGCTGGCTGCATTATTTTGCGTTGATCGATATACGCGATGGATCAAGCAGAATGCGTTTGCGAGATATTAACCGCTCAAAGTTTCTGCTAAAATCACGCCAGACAATTGACGCCGAGCGCCGAGCGAATACTGCTCTCCACACACGTAGAAAATGCACGACGCGCACAAAGTATCGCTGGTCCGAGAGGAGTCGATGAAAAGTGATGCGGCTACGCATATACGATTCGCGCGACTTGTGTCAAACTAGCGTGCGGTCTACCGACACGTGCATCGTATATTTTACACACAATCACTCTCCGTTTAGTCGTTTATTCACGTTTGCGGAAACGTTACAACGAATACTAACAAATAACAAATACCGCGATAATGGGACTAGTCGAGACTACGCGACGGACGCACGGCACGCATGTACATAGTCATAGGGCCAATGGGCGGTACGCGAGATGGCAACGTCGCCGTATGTTCGTCACGACGTCACGGACTCGCCGATTGGTGGCTTGGTCGCGGTTCGTGCGGCTGCTCGCCAACCGAGCTGGCTAGAGTTAGTTGCAGCTGGCTTGGGCTTGGGGCGTCATTCGACAGGGGCGTACGCGGGTACACCTTGGACGCCCACCCTGTTACGAAGCATATTACAAAGGGCTAAACCACGCGCACCTTCCCCTACTTTGTCTAGTCTTTCGCTTCCTCCCACCTTTTTACATTCGATACGGATACGTCTCCGTCGTCGTGTTCGTCGTGGTTTACCATACGTCGGCCAGGTCTGCCTGCTCGAGTCGAATTCGAGAAAAGCACTTTTTTTTTTTTTTTTTCAAATCGGTAAACGTTTATCCATAAACAGTTTCACATGTCATTTCATTTTTTTAAATATCGATAAGGGATACATTTAAAATTTTTGCCTTCCTGAATACATCTAACAAAGATAAAATCGTTTAAAATTCCTCTCCCTTCCGAAAAAAAATTGTCTAGATTTTTTCTGAAATTTTTTTATTTCACAATTCTAACTGCGATATCAAAAGTGCTCAACATGCGCGAAAGAGGGAAAGAAACTTTTTACAAAGTTCTACATGTGTAAACGATATAAAATATCAATATTATTTATATGATATAAAATATTTGTAGCGTATTACTATTTATATTTTTAAATTTGATGATAAAACCAAGTACTCCAACTCCTTTGTTTGCCATCTACTTTATTATTTATGAAACAATTTATGACAAGACAACACGCTTGTCAGTTGCATCATGTTACGGCGATGGTAATAAATTAAGTAACCTTTTGCAATATATATATCCATAATTTGTACAATCTTAGCGTAATGTGTAAATGATGAAATAAATGGAGATACAATAAATATAAATAACAATTTGCACTATTATATAAATTTGGTTTCAAAAACTTTTGAGATTTCTCCAATACACTAACAATAATATAAGAAATATTTTTTACAATGCGTTATATTCACAACTCTCAATTCAGAATTTTCTTTATCGACGAACAAGAGAGCACAATTATTCTGAATTAAATAATAATACGCAATGTACAATTGTAAACACTAGAAATATTATAAATATTGTATTGACAATTTTAGCAAGATGGAGTTGCCATGTTACATGTAGAGTACTCTTGTTACAAGAATAGAATGCAATATGCATACTTGCTATAATGCATCAGTTATATATTATACAAATAGAATGCGAATACTCTGCACACAATTTGTACACAATATACGCTTGTATGCAAGTAATACACGCACGCCACAGTACAAGGAAACTCTTGCAACAATTTTAAAACTTTTTTTCCTTCAAGTGTGGACATACACACACATACATAATTTTAATTACTAACGTGCGTGTATATATACTTGCAATAATTATTTTAATTTTACTTTTGATAAAAATAAAATCGACTTGCGACGGATGCGCGTATGATAATAAAGTTTCAGTTTGCGTGTCGTAAATTATTTAATATGAAACTATTTGTGTGTGTAGTTTAATATATTCTTCTATAGATACCATTCACGATAGAGTTTTATTTTGCAAGATATTTGATTGTTGATTTCGACAGTACACGCGTATGTGTGCTTGATTGAATGTACTGATGATATTCTGTAATAAATGTATACAATGATGAAACACATCGAATCACAAACACAAGGATAAGATTAAAATATTTAAAAACTTTACAGCATAAGAGAAAGAATTTCTCTTCACAGTCCTCCACCCGATCTCTCGACGCTTATTTGTTTCTTGAGCATTTCCTTTTCGTGCTGCGCTTCCTCCATTTCAGCCATCCGTGCGAAACGCGAGTACGCCACATGACCAGACTTTATAGCCGACATCATCTGCATGTAAAAATAATATACATACATGTGTATACAACGAGCGGTTTATACAAATGGATATTAAAAAGATATTCAAAAAGATGATATAATTTCTAATAGATATACATATTATAATAAAATGACATGCGCCACAAAAATGCGATAAGTAGAAAAGAACATGAAAGAATGAGGGGAGGATAATAATCAATTGCTAATTTTTCTATCGGAAGATTGTTATCAGTTTAGTGTCACATAATCATGCGAAAAAGAAAACGACACTATCGCTTTGAGAAAAATGTGAGCAATGTATAACAAAGGGTAGTAATACAAGAAGAAATCTGACTGTGACTCTGTGCACAATGCGCAATGTCACAGACCTGAAGATATTCATCCAATTCAACTTGACCGTTCATATTGGTGTCGATTTCGCGTAGAATTTCATGAAGTTCTTCACCCGGTACTTCCTTATCTCCAAAGAGCTGTGAAGAGCAAAAAAGAATATATATCAAGTATATGCTTGATGATTTACCTGCAAGTAGTCTTGTAATTCCATTTGACCATTGTAAGTAAGATCAATTTCATTCAACAAGCTGTGCATCTCTTCCTGGCTCATTCTTATACCTAATACCTGCACATTGGCGATTAATGGATATCGATAACGATTAAAGAAGAGAATAGAAAGTGATATAAAAAGTGTCAGAGAAATATATCATTGAAATTCTGTAAATACAAACCTTCAATCCTCGTCTAATATCATTAATAGACACGTATCCCTTCTTGTCCTTGTCTATAATTCCAAAGCGTTTAATATAGAGCTGGATCTCATCCTTGGTAAGATTGATAGGAATCTTGTCGCGAGAAACACGATTCACCATTTGACCCATTTCCTGTGCGAGAAATTCGCTGGCCTCGCGATGTTGCTTCTTCTTTTCCTCCGTCGACCAATGCAACTCCTCGGCCATGATATCTATAATGACTGGCAATGCTTCTTGAGCCGCTTGCACATTGAGAAAAGCGAGTCTTAATCGACGCGCGATCATATCGATCGCGGTTCTAGCGTATTCTCGTACACCGTAACGTATCTGAAATGTACGTATGACATCAATGTGTGTGTGTGTGTGTGTGTGTATTTGAGTATCGTAAGTTTAATTCGAGCTTTAAACGCACAAGAAGCACTTACTTCAGCATCGATGTACGGGAATTCCGGATGAATCTTTTTTCCAATAATCGGCCACCGTTTTCCTGTCAGAGAAGCCATTTTAGCTACGGCAAACGCACGATCTCCGTAGCTCTTGGACAAATGTTGCGCGACTTCGCATTCTAAACCAAAATCCTGCACCAATCTAATATACATTGTAGGACTCCAACCCTGAGCACCTTCCAGAAGAAAGCCATCAGTCTGGCAAGGTCTTTCTGGTTGTAGATCGCAAGCTTTAAACAAGTATCAATGAGTATCTTTTAGAGACAACACACACACATAAACAAAAAAAATTTTGCTACCTTTAATCGATTCTCTCTAATGTATACCTTTTATGGCCGCGTCAATGGTTTCTTGAGCCATCTCTCGATAAGTTGTCCATTTGCCGCCTGCTATCGTGATGAGATTCGTAGGACTAACGTGCACGATATGATTCCTAGCGAGTGATTGCGTGTTTGGTTTGTTCGGATCGGAAACGAGCGGTCTGATACCGCTCCAGGCGGAGAGAACGTCTCCGCGGCGTACTTCGACGTCCGGATTTAAATAGTTTTTCACTTCCTGTAGAATGAACATGATTTCGTCTTCTGTGGGCCGAGGATTATGCGTTACCTCGCACGGTAGATCGGTCGTTCCCGCGATAGTTTGCTTTTGCCACGGCAAAAAGAAGATTACACGGCCGTCGCTCGTCGCTGGATCGAGTAGACCCATCTGATCAGGACTAGAGTAATATATATATATATATATATATATGATGTGCAAAATCCAACCGAGCAACCTCCCCGTGGTGTACATTGGATAACGCAAATGCCGGCGGTATTGCTAAAAATCTTGCAAAATGCAGGGGTAACTTTGAAATGCGATAACTCGGCTTCTAGACATGATAGAGCAATGTTTCTTGCGGCATTTTAAAGGAGAGGGTTCCTACTTCAAAGCCAATGTGGTCGCATTTATGGTTCCATCCCTGCTTTTTCCATGGATAACTACAAAGTCAAGAAATTTTCAGAGTTTTTTCGCCATCTGATTTTAAGCTTCACACGAAAAACAGTTCGATGAAACGAATAATGCTATATTACCTACTTTAAAGTTAAGGCTTCACCCGTTAAAATGCGCCCAGAAACATTGTTCTACGACCTCTCTAAGCCGAGATATGGCTTCTTAAAAATCATCAAATTTTGCTAGTTTTAAAGCGCTCCCCTAATTGTTTTGCGTAGTATATATATTGTATATATATACACACACACACAAAAATCATTTACACCGAGAGATAAATTGCAATGAATCGAGTAATGCAATACATGTATGCATATTGTTAATACATTAGCTTTTTCTCTCTCATTACCTGTAATATCCCGGCAGAACTATGTGAACTCCGGAAGACGGAGAGCAGATAGACTGAACGTTCTGATCGTCCATCTTTCTGATATAATCGGTAAAAGGACCGGTCGCGTTGATTATCGCCTTAGCCTTTACGTCCCACTCCTCTCCCGTAAGTTCGTCCTTGAGGTGAGCACCCACGAGAACACGTTTACCATCCTTTTTTTCGAATAGAATAAATACTTTTTTTTTTTTTAATATTTTCATTTTACAATTGTACTATTAATACATACTTTGTCGAGACCTTTCAGTAGGTTGACCACTTTAACGTGATTTACGACTGTCGCCCCGTGTCTCGAAGCTGTCAGGGCGATTGCCAAATTCATCCTAGCATCGTCTTGCTGACCTGTATTATATATATATATATATATATATGTGTATATATATCAAATGACACATTTAAAAAAGTAGGATACATGTACGTTATATATTCATGTAAAAATTGTAAAAGGAGATTGCGTCCAAGGACGACAAGTACCGTCGTAGTAGACGATAGCTCCCGTCAATTTGTCACCTTTCAACATCGGAAAAAGTTCCAACGCGTTCGATTTACTTAGATAGTACGACGATTTCACCGTTTTGCTACCTGCTACCAGATCGTACATCTTAATGCCGAACCAATAATAAGGAATCTGCCACCATCTGACAAAAGTAATAGACATGTGTGTGCGTGAAGTAAAAATCAAGCAGCATTAAAAGATTATGCTTGTAAAAGTGCATACAAACATACGTATAAACTGGTAACATGATGGGTAATGGATGCGCCAGATGCGGTGCGCTCTGCAGCATCGACGCACGTTCGTGAAGTGCTTCTTTTACCATTCTGTATTGCTCAATGTCCACTTGCATGATTGCTTTTTGCAAATATCGTACACCGCCGTGAATCAACTTTGTGCTTCGAGAAGAGGTCCCAGATGCAAAGTCGTCGGCTTCGACCAATGCGGTTTTCAAGCCTTTGAGAAAGTGTAGCGTTGTTGTGTATGGTTTATTTTTTTGTTTTTTCCTCAAGCGAGCGAAAAATTGGGCGATAGATTTACCTCGTGTGCAAGCATCCAGAGCACATCCTGCTCCTGTGGCACCACCCCCGATTATCAATACATCGTACTCTTGCGATTTTAAAGTTTTTACTTGGTCCTCTCGTATCGGTAAAGTTCTTCGAGGCGGTCTTGGTTTTCCCTTGTCAGCATGTACCTATAATCGTCATTGCCTTGAGGAATATAAGCATGTGTATGTAATTAGTGGCATCTAGGTGTGATTCAAATGTGAGGGGCATTGCATTATTTGTAATACATGTATAATATGATATATAATCAAAGGATATGCGCGGACAAAGGGGTATTCGCGATTTTCGAGTAATTTTTGATCGCATTACGAGATTATCACGCGGTATTTATTCGAATATGTACCTACCCTAGTATCCGATAAAAGAAAGTGTGAAATAAGAGTACCAGCACCTATAGCACTTGCTCCTGCTACAAACAATCTAAGCGATGCCATCGTCCGTAACTTTGGCGATTTCGGCGAGACAACTGGAAAAAAAAAAAAAAAAAAAAAAAAATATGTATACATATTTTTAGAACACACGTAATACATTATACATGTAGATTTTTATGCGTATATAGTTGAGAGAGATCATATATTTATTACAATACGCAAGAAATTATATTTCAAGAAAAGGAAAATAAATGTATAGTTTGGTCAGATTCAAAAATTTGCAATTTGGTAGGCAAGTATGAATTATAAATGTTAAGAACGTTATAGAAATAAATATTTTCATATATTTTAGTATATAAAAGAAACGGAAGAGAAATTTCTAGAAATTTCTTTCTTTGGATAATTGGCGTATCAACTTGTACAATATACTCTATAATAATAATAATAATAATAATATATACATATATATGGGATGTACACAATAATGTATACAATATATACTACACAATACACAAATGTATCATTATTAGCTTTAGCTTAAAACTGCGTAAATATATATATATATAATGTGTGTGTGTGTGTGTGTAGCAAAGTTGATTTTATATATTTATTTAATATAATAAATATTTTTAAAAAAAGGCGAAAAACTCGTAAGCTAAGAGAAGATACATCTCTCGAGTGTGCTCATGTGTACCTTTATTATACACGTGTACTATAAATAATTTAAAGATTGTCCAATGTATCGTAAAATTATCGCATTATCATGCGTATACTACCCCCATACAAATGTCTCAACACACGCATGTACATATATAGTGTACAGCAAACACTTTCATCCGACAACCTTGATAAGAGCTTGAAACACGTGGGATTATGTAAGTGACATTCGTCGTGTGTCACACCGTCACACCCACGTAGATACGCGAACGCGATCATGTAATCGGCTCGTGCAACGAAATCCATTGTAGAGATCGATATAGTGTACGTCATCAGTGTGTTTGGCGGTATGCTACACTACATCTAGATCTTTAAATCTAATATAATTATTAAAAACGCACCAACTTGAAAGACATATATTTATATTAAAAAATATTAAAAGGTTATAGGTTATAGGTTATAGGTTAGCATTTCCACCGACTAGGTACTAGTATCTCGTCGGTGGCATTTCTGATCAAATTTTTATGAACAAATTCTTGTACAAAGATGCACAAAAATTAATACCAGTATAACACCGGCGTTATACCGATCGAATTGATCTAAAGTTGGTCGAAAAATTTGGTAAATCTCAAGTATATATTTTGAAATCATGAGAATATATAATGTCGGACTCGATGTCGCAAGGTTGCAGTTAAAATAGCGTTCGCAAATCTCGCATGTATATCCGTGCCAAATGCTTTGAAATGTCACTCGTTTCAACAGCATATATGTATATACAATAGCCCATATTATTTATTACGCATTATTTAATCTTTGTCGTTTTCACTCACTCGAGACATCGAATCTACTTATTCAACATTATTTCTCATTAATATGCAAAGTATATCTTTAATTATAGGTTTACGTGTTTTAATTGCATCGTTTAAGTTTAATGCATTTTTTTCGATTTATTTTCGGCTATCTTTTGTCAATTGTCAACAATCGAGCCAAGCCAAAATTTTTCAAACTCGAGAATCGATACGAATCCTTGTTCGCTAAATATTTGACAAATACGAGGGTTGCGTTGCAAACAAATGACACAATTAATAATATCACCATAGACAGTAAAACAATTGAGGACATGGATTTTTCGAGCCGGATTATTCTTTGGATAAGCGATAATGATATATATATATATACTCACAGCAAGATGAGGAAAGACGAATTTCTCGTCACATAGAACGTTGCGGTACTAGAATATTAGGAAGCACATATCTTTCAATATCTATCTTCTGATAACAGCAGTCGCGATATCGCGACTGTTATAAACTTTTTGGACCGATGGCGACTAATTGACTAGAGATTGAATTTCGGCCGCCGAAAGCATAAAGGCTAGAAATAGGAGACTCAACTTGCGTGGAAGGGGTTAAATAGGTAAAAAAAAGTCATCGCTACTAGCTGGCACAATTAGGGCTCTTGCACATGGAACGCGTCAACGCGTACTAGCCAATCACAACCTTTTGTTCTTGTGGACAAGCTCTGTAAATCGATTGGCTGTCACGTGCCTTGCCCTTTTATTTTCTAGCAACACCGTGGCACAGTATACTTATATACAGTAGGGACACACAGCGTCGGAACCTTTGATCTTTTTCAGCTGACCTTTCAGCAGTCCGCCATGTCTTTAGGTTGCAGCACCGTATCAATATTTTTGTTGTACCCATTACTATTAAAACAATTTTGCGCGAAATATTTTCGATATATTATTTTATAGTCATTTTTTCTGAATAAAAATTAAATATTGCATAAAACGCGAAATCAAAATGATAGTATTGTAGTTTTACAGATTATATTTTACTATAAATGTAATCATAGTAATGGAGTTATTGGGTTCTTTATGTTGAACGGGATTGGCATGACTCATAAAAATGGTCGCTTACAATGCGCAAGCAAATCTGCGCGGCTGATTTGAGAACAAAGGACTGTCCCTACTGTATGTAAGTATACTGTGACCGCGGTATGTGATGCTCTTCATAATTTATTTTCTCAATGCGTAAAAAATAAAAACCATCATCATTCGAAGTTATAGGATAAAATTCCTCAAGTTTGCTTATAGCGCCATCGTACGCGACGTTTTTCTGATCAAGAGATAATATCTTTTCGTGAGCCGAATCTCCCATTTCTATGGTCTTTATGGCCAAAAGAAAAATCAAGACTGAAAAACCGCGACTGAGCGTTATATTGCCAAACTAAATAGAAACAGTAAAGCGCGTTCGCAATGACAGATTTCTGCATTAGGCGATAAACTACCGCGTTTCGGGCACATCACGACTGCGAGTAATATCCATTGAAGAAAAAATTAGATTTGCGCAATATTGTATAATATACATAAATCACGCATCGAAACAAAATAATACTCTTTGTTATTTAACAGCAAATATCTGTACAAGTTAGGCACTCTCTCGCGTACGTCACGTAACAGTATTCATACAAAGGTTCATATACATAAAAGTCTCGTATGCTATATCATCGTATGGAGAAAAAACTTACATTCTAGAGACATTATATCATGTATGGCAACACCTTAAAAATTTTATATATATATATATATATATATATATATATATATAGAGTAAAATATGTAAACATAATACAAATGCAAAGAATGTACGATGAGTAGATGTACAATAAATAGCAAAGATTGTTGCAGAGAGTCAAGACACACGGCATTGTTAAAACCTACTATTTACACAAGTTGTTATATCAAAATATACGATCATTCTTATAGAATATTAGTGATTCTAGTGCAAAATACATTTTTTTTTCTTTCACATTAGAGAATGCAACGTCACACCGAAATCTTGTTGAAAACAAAATTTGGAGATTTCTTTACACTTCGTCAGAAGCGAGCGTTTCTTTGCCATCCGGAGAAGCCGACTTTTCTTTTCTCTCTTCCTCTTTCATTTGAAGAGCAACCGCCGATTCCAGCACTCGTATTCTTCCTTCGTGCTTCACAATTACAGTTTTTAATTTTCTTATTTCTTCCCTGCATTCTCTCAACAAATCTTCCTACGATTAAATAACGAATAATTATCAAGTTATTTGATCAAGTTATTCAGCTGACAAGAAAAAATAAGAGGGGAAAACAATGTTCGATATACATACGCAAGCGCCTGGCGAAACTTGCCCAGTATTTTGCGCGGCATTAGACGCAACCTTGGCTCCTTTACTCAATATATTAGATTTCTTTTGTACTTTAAGTTCATTCTTGGAAGCGGACGGCTGATAACCGTCTCTGAGGGATATCAATACAGGCTCTGCGTCGGTGCCAGATTCCCATTCTTCTGCTGAGATAGCAGCAGTGTCACCGGGAGTATCGGGATACAAGTCTTCTTGAAAAAGTTCAGACTGCAATAAAATTATATATATAAAACACAAGCGCGCTACTATTAGTCCGTTTTAGAAATAGATTTTGGTATTTTTCATTTCTTTCCAGTATCACACACACACACTCTCTCTCTCTCTCTCTCTCTCTCTCTCTTACCTTTCTCGGCACTGTCATAGATATCACTTGGCAAAAGCCCGAATTATTTAATCGATAGAATCTGGTTATTTCACAGCTATTAACGTCACAGCCCCGTTTTGGCATCATTCCTATACCTCGTTGAGGATCAGGAGTTTGAAAAGTATTGATATAGTGAACAAAGGGCGGTTCGGGTGTAATTTCAAAATATCGGATCACAGAATCACCCTTGCCACATAAATATACTAAATTTGTATCAGGGTCATACAGAGGGAACATAACTCCATTGCTTGTATCTAATTCTACCATAACTATCGGCTCGCCCAACATGTCGGGAGCTCGCAAAGAATATTGTCTTTCCGACATTTTACTAAAACCTGTCGTGAAGATCAAGCCACCCCTGAAAATATAATGCAAATAACGATCAAAATGCACGGACATTTTTGTCAATATTATCTAACGCGGTGGCTTTTTGTTACTTGACATATTAATCTCTTAGCAATTGTATATTGCAATAAAAATGATTCTGTACATTCACTTTGCACGCGTATATTATATATATGTAATTTGTGTATTACTTTTACTAATATCTTATTATCACATTCTCTTATATATATATTATGGAGATTATAATCATCAAAATTTTATATTACATCCACCTTATTACCACATGTAAAGAAAACATCTTTTAATACGCATCTTGTAATATATACATGTAGATATATATATATATATATAGATAAGAAATATATAATTACAATCCAAATAATATGCAGTGCAATTGCTTAAACTTTCACTTGGATATAATATTTTCTTTCTACCTTTCACACACATGTGTAAATGTGATAATTATGATATTATTTTATAAAGATATTTTTACCAAGATTAATATTTCTCGATCAAACTTGGATATTTACTTATGCATTCTAACATTTTTACAAGTTACAATTTGAATTAACAAGTTGATGTACAATACTTACTGGAAATACTTATGGAGAATTACAGAGCGCACATCTTGACACTCGTGTATTTATTAAGTTGGCATCTTCGTCGTGTCGAAAATTCAGTCTGGCAGTTTTCCATTAAAAATTACAGAATCTCGCACTACACAAACCGGAAATACAAGATGATAAAAAAACAAATATATCTTTTACGCGCCTTTGTCTAAATATATTTCTCTTATAAAAAATGCGAAAAATAAATATATCATGTATATGTCGACGCGTAAACTTGATGATTAAGTCATTAAGCGAAAATAATATTGTATATATATATTGTATATCATTATATTATATATTACTAAAAGAAAAGAAGGAAAAAAAAGACGAGTGATGGAATTTAACGTGGAAAAGAGCAAGTTAAAATAATTTTCGCCTGTATTTAAAAAAATCATCTGTAGGCAATTTCTACAGTGATATTATTTTATGTGATGTAAGTGCATTTCTGCAGCGATATAATTTGTTTACATTGTATAACTATTATAATGTACTGTGTAAAAAGGTGGATGTATACCATTTGATGATTATGTTTTATAAATATTTTTTTATGGTTGTTGTCTTATAAATAATCTACATATACTGCCATAATAAAAATAAAGAAGTTGTGCAACACAATATTATTTCTATTTTTTTGCTCGGTGTTTGTGTATTTTCTACATCCACACTCGTGCAAACATCACTCATTAGTGTAATGCTTTCCTTTTAAAATGTTATTTAAAAATACGCGATGCGGCAATGTGAATTACATCATGTAAATACATGTATGAGATTATAAAAAAAATATTTTGCTTTTTTTGTGTTAATTATGCATTTATACAAGTGAAGCATTTCTCTCTTGATAAAATATAAACTATCGAGCATTTAATATTTAAATTTTCGAAGATGGAGTAACAATATTTATAATCGAATAATATATTTTATTCGTGAATCAAGATTGACACCTATACACAACTTGTCTGTATATCGATTTTTGAAATTAAGTAATTAAGGAAAATTGAAATTAAGTAGTAATATTTTGTCAAAATATGTCCCATTTACTTCACAACTCGTGTAATTATGATATTTTTAACAATCTAGTGTTTGAGATTTGAACGAAATATATACTTTTTTCAAAGTATGTTAATTTGCTGTCATTTTATATCACATTGCTTTCTTCTCTTTCTCTTTTTTTATTTCAGTCGCATTAATCTTATTGTATAATATATAAATATATACAAATATGTGCAAATGATATATTTAAAGGGGGGGGACCTTAGATGAATAGAATGAAATGCTAAAGAATATATGTAGCACATACCTAAGAAAGATGGCACGAGTCGCTTTGCTTCCTTCGTGCGCTATGGCTTCTTCTAATATTTCACCCGATCTTGGATCCAAGATTCTAATTTTTTTATCCTTACATGTAGTAACTAATCGAGATCCATCCCAATTCCAACATGCGGAATAAACTACATCTGGATGATAGTCGATGCGTACTAGGGCTTCTCCTGTGCCAACATTCCAGATAATAACAAGATTGTCCGAACCAGCTGTTAGCAACACGTTTAATGCAGATGGATGCCACAGCACTAAACCGACTCTGCGTTGGTGTAATTGCAAATCTACTATCGATTCGGTCAATGTCCTAGAAATACCTCCATCAGGTATTTGCCATACTTTAACAACACAATCTTCGGAACCAGAAGCTATGACATTATCGTTATGAGGACACCATGCGATATCTAACACAGGTCCTTTGTGTCCACCTACTAGAGGATAGTCTGCTGGTATTCTTCCTACCTATAATGTTGAATTTACAATGGTATATTATAAATTGTTATTCGGTAAAGATTTAGTATATACTTTTGCATATTATACTATGTAAAAGTTTCTTTATCGATCCGATGAAAAACAAGTTATATTCAAGTACTGACAAAAAGTATATATTCTTTCCAATGCACACAGTAGCGTACGTAAAACATTGGTCAATTTAATCTAATCAACCAAAGAAATTGGAATATAAGCAAGAAAAAAAAACTAAAAAAAAACTAAAAAAAGAGAAAGAGCCTACCTTATTGTGCGGTAAAACGATAAAAGCACCGCCACCCGCAGATTCTACAATAATGGCGAGAAATTTGGGATTCACGGCACAAAATGTCGAATCCCACGATGATTTAGATACTCTAATATTGTCGTAACATTGCTCACGTTTTAGTGAAGTTCCATACACGTGGCGAAACTTGCTGGTACGCACCACGCGGAAAGACATGTTGCACACCTAGTTTCAATTACAAAATTGAACTTTCCGAGAGAGAAAGAGAGAAAGAGAGAGAGAGAAAGAGAGAGAGAGAGAGAGAGAGAGAGAGAGAGAGAGAGAGAGAGAGAGAGAGAGAGAGAGAGAGAGAGAGACAACGATAGAAAATGAACGTGAAATAAACTCTATATACAAAAAGTACACGATATCTTAGTATGTCGCACACACGCGTTTAATAAGATTATTTTAATGAATTAGTGTCGCATGTCCGTTATGGGACTGCGGGCGTGTTGCGACATGAAACACATATCTCTATTTTATAAATAGATTCCCCACTCTTTGTCTCTTCGTCATCAAACGGATACAACTGCGATATGTAAGAAACGTGTATATTCGGTCACTTTTCGATCACTAGATTGACAAATAATGTGTGTGGTGTACGTGTGTGTATACTATACATATATATATATATATATATATACACACACACACACACACACACACATTACGCGACGGTCACTGACATTGACACGTTTTACCGCGATTATCGCGACGAGAGACAACCAAGAGACCAAGAGATCGTTTCCTGCGCTCCTTACATGGTGCATCGAAAAATGATTTTCGATTCACCGAAATAGACGGACCGCGCCCGTGCCAGAACCGCGAAATCGTGATTCAAAATGATTCAAAATGATTCAAAATAATATATAAGACACATATCCATTTGACGATATATATATACACAATATCGCGCATCGTGAAATTATTGGAGTTACATTTTATACATACAAGATATTTGTATAAATTGTAATTTGAAAATGAAAAAAGATCTGTCAGAAGAGATTTTGACACACAAATGTGATGCAAACCGGCGGTTTACCGCCGATAAGAACAGCCGCGGTTAGATTAAGCCAATCGTTTGTTATCATGGTTAGTGTTATCTTATGTACGTTAGCGTAGAGTGCGACGCATTTTTAACGAGCCTTAGTCATTTGTTGACGATAGCTCATAAAAAAATCGACGGAAACAGCAGAACAGAAAATTCGCGTATTCTCGCGTTACATCGTAGATAGAAATGTAACTCGATCGACGATCACGTAGCAGCGCCAGAAACATGAAGGCTTTAAGAATACCTTATTTGGAAATGTGCACCCTGCTTAATTCAAATAACCTCCATTCAATCATCTTCCAATGCGATATCGCGGTAGACACGGTCTCCATTTTACTTTTTTCTTTTTTCGTAAATTCGTTAACCATTGGCACGTTTGTCTCTTCACGAATTCATTTTGTTCCATTCATCATCAATTTTCTTATTAATTGCATCGATTTATCACGAAATAAATAAGGGTCGACAGCTTTACCGGATATATATCTTATATATAAACGCGTTGCATGTCGTATTTTTCTACAAGTTATATACTTATAAGACGCAACTTACGGACTAATATCTTTCTCGTGGTGACAAAAGATGCACGCTTTTGGAAAAGGAGTCTTCTCTCTTCTCTCTTCTCCCCGCCACTATCCACTAACCTCTTTTAGCGCTGACAACTGACAACGACGGGCGGACGGGCGGATGGGCGACGAACGACGGGCGTACCGCGTGCATGTCGCGAGTGTCAACTATGAACTATGAGCATAGCATATTAAAGATAGACTGCTTACTGCTTACGAGGCAGTGGGCAGTGGAGCCGGGAGTGGGGGCGTCGTCCTGAGAGGGAAACAGATTACTTGGACACAGTATACTTATATACAGTAGGGACACACAGCGTCGGAACCTTTGATCTTTTTCAGCTGACCTTTCAGCAGTCCGCCATGTCTTTAGGTTGCAGCACCGTATCAATATTTTTGTTGTACCCATTACCACAGTATAACTACATACAGTAGTGACAGTGCTTAAAAATCAGCGAGTAAATTTTCTTTTACGCATGCGTTAGCTGTAAGGCTAAGAACATGGCGGACTGTCATGGCGATATCACAATATTGTGGCGGTATATTGCTAACTTTCAACAATCACGTTTTATATACTGTTTTATAATTTTATTAATACATTTTTAAAATATACTAACATTAAAAACAGAAAATAATTTGCATTATTATCTTTATCTCATTAAAAAAGACTTTGCGTAAGACGTTATCGCGATTCTTAGGGTGCCGTCACATGGGGCGTAACTTGCGTAAGCGTAACCAGCGGATCGCCAATCACCGAGTTATTCCGATAGAGCTCGACGAAGGGCTCTATCGGAATAACTCGGTGATTGGCGATCCGCTGGTTACGCTTACGCAAGTTACGCCCCATGTGACGGCACCCTAAATGTTCAAATGAAGCGCCCGTAAGGCTTACAACATGGCTGACCGTCACGTGATCGACTCACGGCTACATCAAAGGAGCCGACAGCTACTGTCACTACTGTATGTAGTTATACTGTGCCATTACTATTAAAACAATTTTGCGCGAAATATTTTCGATATATTATTTTATAGTCATTTTTTCTGAATAAAAATTAAATATTGCATAAAACGCGAAATCAAAATGATAGTATTGTAGTTTTACAGATTATATTTTACTATAAATGTAATCACAGTAATGGAGTTATTGGGTTCTTTATGTTGAACGGGATTGGCATGACTTATAAAAATGGTCGCTTACGATGCGCAAGCAAATCTGCGCGGCTGATTTGAGAACAAAGGACTGTCCCTACTGTATGTAAATATATTGTGTTCTGAATGCACCCAATGTTATAAGATTAGGATGGCCAAAAAATATGAGATATTTTATACTTTATAATTTTATATAATTTTACATAAATTGAAATATCTCATAAAATATTCATTCTTCAATGATTACTTACTTGATTCAATACTTTTATGCGCAAAATAATAAGAGGAATTAATTGATGAAAAGAAATACAGAATTATATTTTTAAGAAAAAATATTTGATTTAAAACTAACACACAACTACACATATTGTTTCGAGCTACATGTACATACATACATGTATTCGACTGTTCAAAATTATATAAATGAGACATCCTGTATATTATACACATGTGATATATTATTAATATATAATATTCATATTTTATATATACTAATATATGCAATTACATGAATTTACGATTGTATCAGAGTTAAATCTTATATAGTTATTATTCACACAATATAAAAAAAATTTATAAATATTAAAAATTCAATCTTATTAAATGAATTATATACAGTCACATACTAGTTACAAAATATACAATATACAAAAACCTTTTTCTGTTTTATTTAATTTTATAAAATTTTAAATTTAAAATTTACAAATCTAGTTGCTATCGCTTTCTGATAGTTCTGCCTCTTTCTTGATCTTTCGTACTGTACACTTTACTTTTCTTCTCTTACTTAAGCCTTGTTTTGATTTTCTAAGTATTTCTATAGCATGCAATTTCCTTTCTAATGCACATTCTCTGTCCTTTTCTCGTTGTGGTATATATTCCTTGGTATATTTTCTTTTATTAATGGTTTTAATAGACTTATCATCATCGATGGTAGCGTTCATATTTGGAAGCGACTTAGTCTCATGAATTGTCATCTTAAAGTCGACTAGATTTTCTTCTCCATTCAATTTCTGAACGGCATCACTTTTTTTACTTCTTTTAGATTGAGATTTGCCATCCGTATTTTTTACATCCATATCGACGCTATTTAATCTGTCTAGAGCTTTTTGCACTCTCTTACTCAAAGTTGGCTCGATAGATCGCGGCAATATCTTCGTTTTAAAGTACATATCCAACAATTTTTGATTCCCGCTCCCCTCCATTCTTTTCAATATCGGTATCATTATATCATCAAACTTGCCTTTCGTCCATCCAAATTTCTGCCTGGTGTAATCGCAAAGAAGCGTAATGTTCGGCTTACTCCAAGTAAACATTTCTTTTGATTCATCGACCGTAGGAAAAAGATACGCTTGGACGACTGCTTGACTTGGAAAATCTGAAATTAGTTATACTATTTTTATTATCGTTTACTCTATATTTGTCTCTATCTATCGTATACAGATTACCGCTTACCTCTATTCAACTTTACGTTTCGCAATTTATTGTGCAAGCCCGGTTTTCCGGAAGATTTTCCCTCTTTAATCCACGAGCAAAAATTATATAATCCGTGTAATACGTTATCTCCTTGGGTAGGAAAAGCGGCTAATATCTCTAGCGCGGTGACTGGTCCAACACCAGCCACTCCTGTAGTATAGTCACTACCGACCAAAATGGCCAATTGTATCAATTGATTCCGACTGAGTTCTGCAAAATATATATATATATTGTATATATTGTACATGTTTATTCTTTTATATTATATACAATAATACACACATATTGTACGTGTATTATTAAACATACACACACACACAAGAGAGAAACATTTTAGACGATATACATGAATTCAATACATGTATTTTTTGTTTCATTTTAAGAAAATATTAACGAATCTATCTAATGCTTACTAAAATGATGTTGAATGTCACAAGCACGAAACTGCAATACTTTTCTGTTATTGTTAAAAAAATTTTTGTATACACATTGACCTCCAAACAACCAAATATCGGAGTCATCCGTAATCGTACCATCGGTGAGTTTAATTTGTTCCAAGTATGCACACTGCGCTTCCGCTTCCATAGGAGCTACTATATATGGTATACCAAATAAATGTAACAATTCCTATAAACGAACGTAATAATGTGACACACGCAATAAATGTACAAGAAAAATTGTTTCGAATATATCCTGATATATACCTGTGCCTCAGTTTTTATCTGATCAGAAATATTGGTAGCTTGTCTCTCAAATTTGCCAATGCCTTTGGTAAGTTCTTCCTGCTCATATTCTAACTGTCCCTGAAAAATTAACAAATTTATATATCACATATAATTAGAAAAAATAAATAATTAAAATTTATATAAACAACATTAATTTATTTACATAAATAATATATATTAAAAATATACCTTCAATTCTATTAAATCTTCCTCATTCGTAGGCAATACTGCTGTCTTCTCTTGCATGTATTCATTACAAGTATTGTCTCGAGTAAGCAAATCTATATTATTCTTTTTTATTAGTTTATTGGAATTTTGAGAATCGTGTACTTTGTCTTCATCGTTCAATATATTCTCGACTAGTTGAATATTTTCCCTCTCCTGTGACTTGATTTCTGTTTTCTCTATGATTAATTCCTCAGATCTAGTATCCGATAAATTAATTTTCAAGTTATTATCTTTAGAAGTTAATAGGTTCGACATTCGATGTTCATCGTTTTCATTAAAAGACTGTACTTGTTCCAAATAATTAATTTGTAAATTTTCATTTTCATTATCTTTCTCAAATATATCGGCGAAAATATCATTTTCTAATTTTTCATCAGATTTAAAAGTTATTTCGACGTTTTCTTTCTTTGTAATATTTTTTTGTAATATTCCCATATAAGATATTGGAACATCTTGAATTTCTACGAAATCCTCAGAATCGGAATCTGATGTGTCTGTCTGTGCCGTTGAAATTAATTCGTCAACCATATTATTGTTAGACTTTGTAGAAGAAGAACATTTCTCAGATATCGCATTAACGTGTAATCCTTCAGCATTGATTTTTAACAATGTATGATCTTTGATGAAATTATTCGATTCTGTATTAGATGAAATTAATTCGACAGTCACATTGTCGTTGATCGTGCATGCATTATGCATATTTTGCGAATCTACAGATTTCAAAACTTTCACAGAATTTTCAGGAAGTTTTAATACCGACTTGGCAATCGCTGAATTTTTGTTTTTAATTAATTCTAAATAATCATTTTTCTCGTGCACTTTTACATTTTTGCTTGCAGTTTTTATTTTTTTATGGTTTTGATTTTTATTGTACTTGATGAGATGCATAATCTGATTTTGAGATAAACCACTATACTCTAATAGATATACTAATGCGGGATTCGCCGTATTTTTGTGTAAATATTTTTTATCTAATGGCACCAATGATTCGCTAATATCAATTTCAGATTCTCCATCACTGTCGAATGCATTTTCATTTATATTTCTCGCGATAAATCGAAAATCATCGTGAATCGCTATATCAATGTCATCATCAGAATTATTTAACTCGTATTCATTCATATCTTCTACAATTGGCACACGATTACTTGGGCCAGCGATAGATTCAACTTTCTCATTCATGTTTTGTAATCTATCATTTTTATCCACTTTTGATTCATTATTGACAAAGTTTTTTGCTAATGTGTTCTTGTCTGTAAAGTAGTATGTAATTATTACATAACATGTATTATAAAAAATTACTAGATTGACAATTAGCACACGTACCACCGATGTATATCAATCTTGTTGTACTATCTGCAGCTATACGGAAAGCTACATCTTTGCCCTTTGTATTAACGCCTTGTTCGGTCAATAGTTTATCTAATTCTTCCAATGTCAGCGTTTTTCCACCCATTTCCTTTTCAGCAGATTCCAACGATTCTTGTACATATCTACGTTTAAGTAAACGTTTCAACTGATAGCCAGAAAATTCTTGCGATTCCTATAATTGGATACAATTTTTGTAAAACAATTTATAATATTATTTGTTCACACACACATACACACACACACACACACACACACACACAAAATTATAAACATGTATATATACCTCTATAATATAATTTTGTGTGTGTACATGTACAATTTTTTAACATCTGTATATACATACTTGGGGTATTTCTTGCAAACGGCCCCAGGAATTTTGTTTCCTCGTTTCTTTAAGATCAGTGAGTATATCATAACGAACATCTGCAGGTAATGCTTTAAATTCACCACTAGTTACATCAACACTATGTATGTTTCCCATCCATTTGGATTGCTTCAATGGACTTGGGCACTCAACAGAGGTGTCGGAATCATGTTCATTATCACTGATATAAGCCTGTACATTGCTAGTGCTAGGTATATCAGGTAGAGTAAACATATCTTCCTTAGAATAGTTAGTTTGCATATTTATCATTTTTTGCATTGTTCCATTAGCTTGCTCCACCTTAGAATCTTTGTTGAGAACAGTTTTCACAACGCTATGCTTTATCAAGTTGTTTATTAAATCTGTCTTCATCTTTTGCACCTTACTCGTGGCAATAAATTTCTGCTTCCTGCGCAAGGCCTACAAAAAAAAATGAGAGAAGGCTCTTTTCTTACTACCTGATTCTTATGCTAATTACATAGAAATAATATATTATAATCTCTCAAGATAAAAAATAAATATATAGTGTGTTTAAAATTTGTAATATACATCTTTTTTGTATGAAATGCACAATGTTTAAAAAAAAGATTTTATTTGTAAATTAGAAAGAATATAATTCATTGTATTTACAATTGTATTTTTTTTGAGCATAGGTACACCTCCATCAAAGACAAAAACAGGTTTGATCTTATAATATAGGAGTTTACATATTCTAGTGAATAATCCAAGCAAATGAGCATTAGGTCTAGGAATACCATGATGATCTTGATATCCTTGCAATATCTGATATATCCATATCGATATATCTGAAAATTTATATTATATGGATTATCTACATTACATTTTACATGAAATCTATTTAAAGTTAAGTAAGCAACACAGGAGCTTTTGTTATGTTCGTTATATTCAACTATCAAAATTTAAAGTACCACAAAAGTTTGACATTTACAAATAGATATTACACAAAAAATTATATTTTCTATCTACACACAAACACTGTTATGATAAAATTAATTATAAATATCAATGCTTACCAATTGCCAAGATCTTACCCTCAAGGGTTTCTAAAGGCACCGGTTTTCCGGATGCTTCGAGCAATTTCCATAGACCGTATACCCCCATTGTTTACAACACTTTGACTCCAAAAATAAGTATACATGTCATAAAGATACGCAACATAAAGGGCCATCTACAATGGAGTTGTAAAGTATAGACAATAAGAACAGAGAAAAATATCCATACATCAACAGAAGCAGATAGATATTAGGGGATAACAATGGATATTCTTTGCTTCTATTGATGATTATTTTCTATTTTTTGTTCCTATTAGGTTTGTTCTTTATTGCTGCACTGAGTTCACAGTGCACTGCACTGAACTGAACTAGTGCAAGCGGGGACAAGCTGGTGTAAGGGCTTGAGCAGAATAGCTGACTTATAAAGCCTAGTCTACAATAGAGTCGTAAGGTCGTAAACGTAAGAAATTGACCAATCACAGTTGAATTCGAGGAGAATAATCGACTGTGATTGGTCAATTTCTTACGTTTACGACCTTACGACTCTATTGTAGACTAGGCTTAAACCCGGAGTGGAATTACGTGCACAATCGAATTCGATCAGTCGACTTGTAGTAATGCGTTTCCGCTCTACAGTTTTCCTAGTTCATGCTTTATTATCATTGGATTTTTGAATCAAGTCCGTTGGCGTCCTTCGACGTGTTCGGACGTGTTTTGTCGCGTTTTTATAAAGTATATTTTTTGGAAAGTATCCTCAGATCGCAGATCTGAGAGCAGTTTGAATCATTTTATCAATTAATGGCGTATGAGTAATCCCTAAAGCTCAAGCAGCCATAAAAGAAGAAGAAGAATTGGATTTTTGACGAGAAAAATACCGGCCATAATTGATGTTGCACAGTTTGAATTTTAACGTCATTTTGAGATAAGCTTGTCTGAAAACGTGTTTTTGTGTTTTGGCGAGCCAATTACAATGGAAAAAATAATACAGCTAAAAGCAAAGCATGTAAAAATAGATACATTAGTGCTTAAAAATTTGTTGCAGACAGAAATTGTAGATGAAACAGATGAAAGAAAGCAAGACCATCAACGATTTCATGGTAAATTTTATTATTCGCGAATATACAGAATATATAGTTTAATTTAGATTAAAAAGGAAAAAAAACATGCAAGTTAAAAAGAGAAATATAGCAAAAGCTGTTGTGTATGTTACTTTTATTGTTTTGAAGCCTTTAAGCGCTCACTTTAGATAATGTGTTTAACAAATATTATTTGTTACACATCCTATAACTTGTGTATATATTCTGATAAATATTTTATATACCTGTTATTATATTTCTTTAAAGATTTTCTTTATAAATATTGTGTGTTATATACGATATATAACATTTATTCTGTTGCAAATTATATAGATTCTTCAAAATATAAGTGTTGTAGCGAATTATATACATTTTTTTTTATTTTTACAGAAGATGAATCTAAGATTAAAGAATTAACATCAAAATTTACTGTTATGAAAGAAAAGCTATGTGCAGAAACTCAAAATTGGAAGCATAAAAATAATGAGTTAACAAAACATGATACTTTGGTAAGTTTAATTGTAGATTAACCCAAGTGCACTAGCGGAATATTTTTCCATCTAATCTTCTCGGATGTTTTTATTATTACCAAATGCTTTTTTATTAAATAGGGAAAACTGGAAGCAGAAAGAAAAAAGTTTTTACAAGAGATTAAACAGTTGGAGGAAAAACAAAACAACTTGAAGTCTTTCAAACCAAACTTACAAGATCAACAAGTGCTGGAACTAGGAAAGTATGTATTGTGATTCTATATCAATATATTTTCCTTTATTTTTCATTTGTCTTTGTTTTGTTTTTTATAGAAAAAAATTAAAATTGTACAAAAAGTTAACTGGGATTCAATGGGATTATGAAGCTACAAAACATGGCGTGAAAGGCTGTATCCTTTTTCAATATTTACGACTTGTACAAGTAACTTGTCATATGCAGTTGACGATACACACGACATACATACAAGCAGACATGCACAACACACGATTCAAAATATATTTAATAGCGTAATTTCTTTATTTTCTAAATGAAATTAGAAACATTTAAATGCTCAAGCATGTTTGTGGATAACACAAATAATCCTTAATTCTTGATATAGATGTTTCAAACAGATGTGATTATATTCATCATTTTTGTTATGAAAATCAAGAGACTAGTGACAAATTAGTAGACTCTCTATGGCATGAAATATATTTGTCTACTAGCAAAACTAGAGATCAAAATTAAACACACACGATAATGGTATTTGTAATCTAGTGCTTTGTTATAAAAAGTTTATTTTTTCTTAAATTTATTATATCTTAATTTAGCTTTGTACAATATTGATAATTAATGTCAATTGATCATTAAATTATTCAAGATCAATGCATTAGGTTATTCTATTTTTGATAAATGAGATTATTCTTGTTATTACAGAACTTGGTGTAAAATTTCTATTAAAGGAACCATTTATTTCAAGTAACATATTAAAATCAAAACGTGATCAAAATAGGATTACGCACCGATTCTATATATCTATGTATATATGTATGTGTATGTATGGTATGTACACACATGGTTAAATTTTTTAAATAGTTTTAGAATATATAAATCATTTCTATATCAATTAAGGTGAATATGTGTGTGTTGAATATGATTATTATGGTAGGTCTATGAAATAAACTCTAATTCATGGTAAAGACATCTTTTCATTTTTTTTTTTTTTTTTTACATTTCATTAAGAATTAACAATCTATATACTAGAATTTTCCATCAGGCTTTCCCACAGGTTAAGAGCTTAAATGCATGATTTGTATAATATAATATGTAATAGATAAAAAGAGATGAAAAGAGGACACATAAACCTATCATTATAAAAGTACTTGCAATGCAGAAAAGAATGCAGCTTAAAATACTTGCGCCAATAGCCAATACTGTCACTGAAAATATAACATGTTGCAGGAATATGTAACAATTGTCTCGCAACAAAGAACATAAATATTATTTCTCACCTTGAATCATCATAAAACCGATAAATGCAAATACAGCACTAATAATAGCAAATACAAGAAACAGAAGAATAGGCGTTAATAGTGATGCTACCACAACAAAGGTAGCCACTTGTAGAAATGTATTATGGACAAACTGTTCCTTAAATTTGACAATATACATACAAACATTGGGATGATATAAAATCATTTGCCATTTTCTGGCACATTTTTCATCTGAAAATAAACATTAATTCCTACTTGTATCGATCTTTTAAAATTATAACAAATATGTAAGAATAAAGTGTGTACAATAAATATATAAATATACGTGTATACTTACAGTACATAAATATTGAATTATATATCATGTCTGCATTTTTTACCTGTAATAAAATATAATTTTTTCTCATTCGTCTTAAATTGACGATAGGAAAATGAAAATCAGAATATATATATATAATAGACAAAATTTGAAATTACACACTGCTTAATGTTAGGTGGACATTGATTGCAAAAAGAAAAAAATTATTATTTTTCAAAGAGAGTATAGTTATGTGTTTACTGTACCTTTATCATTGTGTTGAGTTTTCTGGATGTTTGAAATGTTAATTTTTTAAAATCCGGCTATATTAATTTTATGCATATACACATTATGACTTTTACAATGCGATTCGAAAGTTAAAAAAAGATTATCGAGAGATATTAGTCTTTTTTCTAATATTTCATAGACAAAAAAAATGAAATGCAGCAACAGCGAGAGCAGCAGTTTAGTAAGTTTCTAAATACAATTTTCGTGATTCAGCGCAGCGAATCAAATCAAAATATGGAATCGCACCCTAACCCCTAAAAAAGATTTGTTCGCGTCGCATGCCCCAAGCATGCCCCAACATGCTTTTTTTCACTCCAATGCACTTCAATGGAGCGCATAGAGTGAGAACAAGAAGACTAGAGACCAGGGGCTCGATTCTTGAATTCATTCGCAAGAGAAATGTATGCGCAAATTCGGCTCTTACAGAAAAGTTGCAAGTTGATTGGCTAAAAGCCATGCGATAGCCAATCAACTTGCAACTTTTCTGTAAGAGCCGAATTTGCGTAAACGTTTCTCTTGCGAATGAATTCAAGAATCAAGTCCCTGGCAACACAGGCAATAGGAATAGGAAATAAAAATAATCCACCAATAAGAGCGGGGAATAGATATTATTCTCTGCTTTTATTGGTGGATATTTTCTATTTCCTGTTCCTATTGCCTGTTGTCTGGGACTCGATTCTTGAATGCATTCGCAAGAGAAACGTATACACAAATTCGGTTCTTACAGGGACACGATTCTTGAATTCATTCGCAAGAGAAACATATACGCAAATTCGTGTTTTTAAAGCCCCTCGCACAATGCCAGAGACTCGATTCTTGAATTCATTCGCAAGAGAAACGTATACGCAAATTCGGCTCTTACAGAAAAGTTGCAAATTGATTGGCTAAAAGCCGTGCAATAGCCAATCAACTTGCAACTTTTCTGTAAGAGCCGAATTTGCGTATACGTTTCTCTTGCGAATGAATTCAAGAATTGAGCCCCTGGCATTGTGCGAGGGGCTTTAAAAACGTACTGGGAGCTGGGAGCTTGTAATACGAGCCGCAAGCCGCATCACCTGATTGACATAAATGTGTATAAACATGTAAATAGCATTGGAAAAACTGAATTGCGCTTAGTGAGAAAAGTGGTTATCTGTTAATATGTTAATCAGTAGATCTGGATTCGGTAATTGATATTCGCAGTTTAGCTGGATTCGATCTTGGCTCGTACACCATTCCATACAGGTTAAGAGATTAAAGCTACATTTTAGTATTTACATTATTCTGTGATAAAACTGCTAATACGATGAAGAGTATGGGAATTCTTGTTGTTGTAATAGAATTATAAAAAATAGCATCAATACACTATATATCAAAATGTGGATGTGGAGATATCTGTTAATGAATAACTTAAACACTTGAATAGCCACTTAAATTGCAACATTTGAAAATTTGTTCGTTGGCTTTGAAAGTTTTTAAACTTACAAATTTTGTCGAAAAAAAGAATGTTTAATAATGTTTAGAATAATAAATTTTATGCGACGATTGGGCCACACACACATTAATCGATTATTATAAATATACGCATGAAATCATGATATATATTTTGACGAAATCATCGAGCCGATATTAAGTTAAAACGATCGCGTTAAGCTTTGCGAATTCGTGTGAATAATGCAATTAGAAATTTCGCTGGGTATTCCGCAGTTGGATGACAGGAGTGGATCATCGTGGCCGAGGTAATCAAAAAGATAGAAGATATCCGTCGACACACACACACACACACACAGTATATAATAGATATATCAATTGTTAGACTTGCGCACATATGCATAGAACATGAAGATATTTATAATTATTATTATCGGAATATAAGATAATTTATTGTGCCATTTGTTTTCGTTCAGAAAGGAGAAACGGAAATGGTTTCTGTCATTATTGTGTGGCACGTGTTTGGTATATGCCACACGTACATCTATCCCTTTATTGATGCCAATCATCAGCAAGGAGAAGCATTGGTCAAAGCCTGAGTCTGGCATTATACTGTCGAGCTTTTTTTGGGGATATACATTGACGCAAGTAATCAGTGGCTATATAAGTGACAGCATCGGCGGGCAGAAAGTATTATGGATATCCGCTCTCGGTTGGTCGGTAACGACCTTCTTTATGCCAGAAATCATACAATCTTTTTCCAATGATCAGACTTCCGTTTTGCTCATTGCAGTGGTGAGAATGATAAATGGAGCATTTCAAGGTAGTTTTTTTTTTACATCATGTTGCCGCACTAGAGGCAATTGAAGATAACACACTTGTCACTTACAGGAATGCACTTTCCTAGCATGATTAGCTTGATTAGTCAACGCTTGCACGAGGCGAAACGCGCCTCCTTTTTTAGTTTGTTAACGTCAGGATCTGCTCTGGGTACATTACTCACTGGATCATTAGGCTCCTATCTTTTGGAGAATTACAACTGGATGACTGTCTTTCGAATCTTAGGTACAATATACTTAAATGTATAATAGAAGTAGAATGGAAAAGAGAGAACAAATTTAGCACTGCAATTTATTTAAATTGCTGTTGATACATTGAAACTTTGAAAGGATTTGGACAAGGATTTATTAAATACGAAAACGTGATTTCAACTTTTTAAAAATTATTTTAATTACATTAAAACGAACAAGTTTTTATATATAAATACAAATTCATATAGGAATAGAGAGTTGATAAGAATCAAGCACAAACTTGTTTTTATAAATTCTTTACCATTTAATTTGAACGTTCTTTCCTTCCTTCCTTAAGACTATCTTCAACAGATCATCAGTTAGCAATCAAACATACTTTTTTTTACTAATCAATCTGCCGAAGAACGTTTTGTTCGAAACAAGTATCGAAATATTCAAAATGAACGATGAAGAATTTAAAAACACAAGTTTGTCGCACCTAACTTCTGCATCTGGCTCTTATCGTAGCTCCTTTTCTACCTGAATTACTAATTTATTTTTAAAAAATGGAAAAATATTCAAGAATAAATATTTTAGCGATAATGATAATTCATGTCACACGAAATGAATTTTCTTTTATATGTATAAATCTCAGTTCATCGCTCGCAATTCAATATAGTTAAATGTGTATAATTGTGTTCTATCCAGATTTAATAAATTATTTGCCATTTTTTGGGCGCGTTTCGATTTGAATCGATTTTTTCTCTTAGTTAAAGTATTAAGAGAATTTATAATTTATTATTTGCTCAAATTCTCAAATTAAACATGTGTATCTTTGTAACTCTCAAATATTTGTAAAATAAATAAATTTTTTAAAAATAATAAAACTCGTGAATCTGTTAAATTAAAGCAAGGCACATTTTATTTGGGGGGGGGGGAAGATAATTAAGGTCATATTACCTATCGTGTTTCCGAAATATCTTTCAATTTCGCTTTTAATGGTAATTATTATTATATTTTTTTTAAAACGAAAGATTAATATCAAATTATGTATAGATAAGAGATGATACACGTTATAGTTTAAGATAAAGAGTTGATTGTTGTATTTCTTTGTCAATTTTATTGGTTTTCAAGTGCAAGTTGGATACATTTCTGATGTTTATTAATTTACTCTGATAGGGGGCATGAGTTTGGCATGGACAACCTTATTAAGCTACCACATCCTGCCGCTTAAGGAAAGAACAATTTCTACTAGATCGAACACTAGCTACACTTTGCCTTGGCTCAAGCTTTTATCAAAGCCTCCTTTCTGGTAATCTTGATGCAAGAAACGATATATATATATATAATTTTTACATTTTTTCTTTTTCAACTCGAGGACAAGAGATGAAACATTTTCTTCCTAGTTAATTTGCTGTAATAAAAGAAAGAGAGAGAAAGAGAGAGGCGTTAAATAATTTTTAAAGAATTATGATTGTACTTGTATAAAATACACAAGAGCTCACATATTGCAAATTATACATGAATGCTTTCTAGTTTAATTGCTGAAATGCTCGAGTTTTAAGAAATGTGTCGCTTGTCCAATTTTGAATCTTTTAATTGTGAAAATTGCAAAAGACTGTGATTATATAAGTTTTTGTAAGTACAATATAACAATCGAATTGATTGTCTTGTCTGCTTTGTGACTATTAATCATGACTTTCAGGTCTTGTGTTATCGGACATGCTTGCCAAAATAATTGTTTCTTTGTATTACTCTCATGGATGCCTACATATTTTCATGACATATTTCCCGAAGTTAAGGTAAAAACCTTAAAACTATTACCTAATTCTTATTCTCAATCTTGTTTATCAAAAAATAATTGTCCACAAATGGTTACAACAATTTATAATAAATAATATAATTATAATAAATAATACAATACAATATAATTATATTTAATTGATATACTTTTATTTTTTGATAAACATAAAGTGTCGTGTATTATGTGGTATTTTGTAGAAAGATCTGCAAAAAAATAGTTACATGATACAAATAAAATTAAAATTACATGTAATTTGTAACTAAAAACTAGATAATTTTTTTATTACTCCATGTTAACTAATTTATTTTAAATAATAGAGTTGGGTTGTGAATGTCGTACCATGGTTATCAATGCTCCCTTGTACATTTTTGGGAAAAGTTCTGTCAGAAAGGATAATTAAAGCCGGTTATTCCGTGACTTTAACGCGCAAAATAATTCAAACGGTCTGTTTCGTCACTGAAATTGGGAGTCTCTTGTTTTTGAGTAAGTCCATTTTAATTCAATTTATAAAAGCTTGAGAATAAATATGAGTCGAGTCAAGAAAAATCAAGAATAAAGGGGGAATAATATAATTAGTCTTTACATGTATATTATTCAATTTTTATACATTAATATTTATATTCTTATACACACCATTTTTTATAATTTTTATTTAATTGCAATGCTTTTTTTTTATTAATAGCAACGGTTGGGAATTGACTCTCTCTCTCTCTCTCTCTCTCAAGCTTTATTAATAACTTAAGATAGAAGCAAAATCATGTCAATTTTCTTTTCTGTTTCTCTCTTTGCAGCAAAAGTGAAAAGCTTTCAGAGCGCAGTATTGTGTCTTGCACTGATTATTGGTGGTTCAGGCTTCCATAATAATGCTATTGCTGTAAATCCTTCGGATCTTGCACCAAAGCATGCTGGAAGCGTATTTGGTCTGATGAATACCGTTGGTGCGATACCCGGTATGTGTAATTATATTAGTACAATTATTCATTCTATTAATAAATAATGTGATATGTTGTTTTTTTTAAGGTTTTCTCGGTGTATATTTTTCCGGATACATCTTACATACGACACATAGCTGGCCTATAGTCTTTTCACTTATTGCTATTATCGATATTGTAGGATGTGTAACGTATATATTATTTGGCTCGGGTCAAGCAATTATATAAATTATCTCCTGTATGATCAACGTATTTCTCTTAAAATTAACAAATATTTTACTTTTATCCTTTTGCATATAAAAAAAGGAAAGAAAAAGAATCAGATTCCTATTACACTAGTAGTATCAAAGTGAAAGAATCTGTAATCAATAATAGTATATGAGTGAAAGAGTAGCAATATGGCAATCTTATATATATTATTAGAAATCTAATATGCAAATTTTTCTGAATAATAACCTTTTTTTGGCATCACTATTCATAAACAGTGTTGATTGTGGCGGGTCGAATTTCTTGCACATGTTCAACAAACACGGTATCAATAAAACATTCCATCTGTGGAGTGAAGCCGGAAATTGGCAGAATACGACCGAGTGAGATACTTGTTTTGACACTCTTTCTTTCTTTCTCACTCTATCGTACAGAAGAGAATATGGCCGCCCTCTAGCTGTCAAAGCTGTCGAGTATACTGCTGTCATGACAGCCAAAAGATAGAGTGAGCACAGACTTCTTCTTCTTTGTGTGGCTGCTTGAGCTTTAAGCCCCTTGCACAATGCTAAGCGATAGCGATAGGAATAGCGATAACGATAGAAAAATATCTATTCTCTGTTCTTATTGGTGGAATAAAAAATATTTACCAATAGGAACAGAGGTTAGATATTATTCTATCGCTATCGCTATCGCTTAGCATTGTGTTCCCAGCTTTAAGCTGGGAATACAATGCTAGGCGATAGTGATAGCTATAGGGAAATAGCGATAGAATAGAAATAGTGATAAAAATTGTCACCACCCGTTGCACAATGGCGCGATAGGAATAAAAGCCAACCAATCTGAATCGTGCCACTTTTTTAAACGTATGACATAGTACATAACCTGTAACTGTCAAAACGTTTTACATTTGTCAGCAGATTTTAGAGTAAGTTAAATATTATTTGGTAAGTACTTGTGAAACATTGATATAAGTATGCGGTTTTCGTTTGGTTAAGTATGTTGCGAAGACTGCGGATCTGACAGCCTTGTATCTCGGCAAGAATCTGAACTCTGAACGCTGATTGGTAGGCTATAAGCACAGTATATACAGTAGCGCAACTTACTGAAATTTATGATGCCCAAAATGGAGTGCGCATGCGCGAAGTCAGCGGGTAAATACAGTAATACCGCCATCTGAACTTTTATCTCACTTTCTCTTTCTTTGTTCACGCTCTCTCGCTCATTCTCTTAGCATTTAAATGGTCGTGAAAACATATGTTTTTATTGACAAGTTTGAGTGCAGAGTAATTTCAAATAGTAAGAAAGTGATTACAAAGTAGTCTTGTGTCACAACTTGTGTAGTGAAATTAGTGGAAAAAAAAAGTGGAAAGCTGATTGAAACATATTATCCTTAGAGGAAATGGTTAACCTATATATATTTATATAGATTTTTTTTATTTTCTCGTAGGAAGCACTTTGATCTTAGCTTTGTGTTTCAGATATATTGCTAGGGCGTTTTTAAATACTAAAAAATAAATAATTTATATTTACAATATTTTAAATTGTACTTAAATTTATTTTAATTTATTTTATGTATCCTTATACTCAAAATTAATCTTAATAATCAAAATGTTTGTATTAATTTTGATTTACAATGTTAATAGATTAATTAATAAATTGGAAATTTTTTATTAGTTGTAATTTACTTGTAATTTAATGTACGTATTTTTATATTTTTATTGTAAAATAAAATATTCATAATAATAAAATATATTTATTACATTCATTCATTATATTTATATATATAATATTCATATTCAATTTAATATTTATTCATTTATTATATATTCATAATAATTAAATATTCCAATATTTATTATAAAATATGGTATATTTTATTGAAAAATATATATTTATTTTATTTAATAAATTGCATTAGAATGTTTTCAAATATTTAATTATTAAATTATAATATAATTAAAAATATGTACATATACAAAAAAGAGAAAAAATAAAGCGAAGGAGGAAGAGTGAGAAAAAAGTTTAGATGGCGGTACTGCATGTACTCGCTGACTTGGCGCATGCGCACTCCATTTTGAGCATCATGTACATCAAAGGTGCCGACACAGAGTTGCGCTACTGTATATACTGTGCTATAAGGCAATAGATATAGAATTCCAACTCGTCGGAAATTTATCGCTGTTGCCTGTTCCTATATTCCATTCTGCATTGGCATATGGATTCCCTAGTGTTGGAATTCTCTGTTTCCATATCGCTATGCTATAGCTATAGCTATCGTTATTCTTATCGCTATCGCCTAGCATTGTGTTCCCAGCTTTAGGGATTACTCATACGCCATTAATTGACTAAAATGACTCAAACCGCTCTCAGATCGCAGACCCGAGGACACCCCCCAAAAAACATACTTTATGCGTAAAAACGCGACAAAACAGCTCCGTGAACTTGGCTCCCCAATTTTGACTTTGTTTTTTTTTTTTAAATTGTTTGTAAGTCGTTTGTAGGTGATTGTTAGATTAATTAAAACGTTTGTTAGATTAGCCTCGCGCTGCAAAATAAAAAATAAAATTGACCGTGAAGTTAGCCCCCGATTTTTTATTTTGATCCTATTTAAGTTTTGCAGAGGCTCAATCGATGCGGAATCGTTTGTTGGTCACGAATATGCTAATTAGAACGTTTGTTAGATCGTCGTTTCTTAAATAAAAGCAAAAAACGATATTTTGCGTGTCGCTAATCGCGCTGGTCTGCCGGAGTCATAACGCGTACCGCGTAACCAATCAGAGCCGTAATAGAAAACGCGGAACGACTCTGATTGGTTACGCGGTATGCGTTATGGCTCCGGCAGACCAGCGCGATTAGCGACACGCGAAATATCGTTTTTTTGCTTTTATTTAAGAAACGACGATCTAAGGGCTAGTCTACAATAGAGTCGTAAGGTCGTAAACGTAAGAAATTGACCAATCACAGTTGAATTCGAGAAGAATAATCGACTGTGATTGGTCAATTTCTTACGTTACGACCTTACGACTCTATTGTAGACTAGGCTTAAGACTGTCTTAAGTACAATCTTAAGATGTGATTAACCAATCACAGCTTTTTCGAAAAAGCTGTACACGCTTATTGGATGTCGCGAAATAGCGCTAGCTGCAGGAGCCATTGAACTAGAGACGTCACTCTTAGGGCCGTGGCACATAAAAACACTAGAAAGAACAAACCTTAGATTTGTATCGATTTGTTTTTCACTAAATGGAAAGCACCCAAAATTACCCAATTTATTCGTCGTGGAGGCCTATCTATGTTCGTATGGCATGTACGAGGCATGTACGAGGTATGTACGAGGTATATACGAGGTATGTACGAGGTATGTACGAGGTATATACGAGGTTTTCAAGGTCAATTTAGATATTTTATGCACAATAGTCTAACCTAGCTTCTTAAGCTCAAGTTTCAAACTTGTCAATGTAATTATCCAACAATTTGACTGCAAATACTGGTTCTTGTTAATTTTTTTACCGTTTTACCGAATAATAAGCAATTATTGATGGTTATCGGGAAAAATTGTTATCGCGAGTAAGAATAACTAGAAAGAAAGGTGCTACAACAGAATAATCCATGGCATTTCCACTAAATGATCAAGTTTATACAAAATCCTTTACTCCTAGAGAATATCAGGTAAGTTTTTTTTTATATGGCTTAAGAAATAAGGAAATTATAAATAAAATATTAGAAATTATAAATTACATGTACAAATTCTATATTATGGATAATTATAAAAAGATGTTCTTTGGTATTTTATTTTACAATTATTTGTAGGTAGAGCTCCTTTATACGGCAAAAGAAAAGAATATAATTGTCTGTTTAGGAAAAAATTCGGAGCAAACATTTCTCGCTATAAAATTGATTCAAGAGTTTGCTACTAACAACAGAAGGTAACCCCTTTAAGTAGTGTTTCCATATTTACATTTCAACAATCATTATATTTGTCGAAACATTGTCAAGATTTATCGTTAGATATTTATGCGAAAAGTGTCGAATTTATAATAAACTTTTAAAAATTATTTATGCTATTGAACACATATCTAATGAAGATTTAAATCTTTATATACAAGTGTATTTCCTATATATTTTATTTTTTAAATAAAATATAAATACAAGATTAAATATTAATTGAATATTTGCTAAATACATTCAAGTTTCTTCATTTTATCCAATTTATTTAGATCAATAAGCGATGGTGGAAAACGGGCGATATATATATTAAATGACGAGGATAAATGTACAATAATAGGAACTTATATAAAACAATTGACAGATCTGAAAGTATTAGCATGCAATTCTGATATATTTAAGGAATTTGCTGAAAGTTTTGAAAGATCTCACGTAAGGGAGGAGGATACATGATTATTGTTTTTATCATCGATTAAGATATTTATTATAAACATTTCTTTCTCACGACAATACATTTCGTTTCGTTTCCTAGGTATTGGTCGGAACGGCAAAAGTTTACGCACAATTATTAACGGAAAGCAAACTTTTATCATCTCATATAAATCTAGTCATAGTGGATGAGTGCCATAAATCTATCGAAGATAGCAATTTAAAGTTTGTCCTTCAAACTTTTCTATCGTGCAACAATGTTCCTAGAATTATTGGATTGGCGGTACCCGTGTTCAATTTGACACAAGAATCTGGAAGATTGGGCCTAGAAATAGAAAAAGTGGAGGCAGCTTTTCAGTGTGGTGTAGAAACCGCTAACGATATCCTTTCAGTAATACGGTAAGCTTAATAATTTAGTAAAATTTTCTTATTATAGAGAAAAACTAAAGGAAACTGGGAATTATATTTCTAGTTATAGCCCAAAACCAAGAGAATACATTATCGAGTATGACAAGGGAGAAAAGAAAGACTTGTACAATATGCTTGAAAGTTGTGTACTAGACGCTATTGAATTTTTACGCGATCATCGGTACGATCCAATGGAGATTTATACCGAGGAATTTTACGAGGATATTCAAAAAATTCCTGATCCCATACAGAAACCCTTTGAGATGATGCAAGATTTCTTGCATATATTAGAAACCCTTGGACCATGGTGCGCGGATCGTGCTGCTTTGGCATTGTTATTTTTAACGGAAAAATTGAAGGTTAAAACTCCTTACGAGAGGCATTATTTGCTATTAAATATGATGGCATCAGTTTTTATAAAAATTCGGTAAGAATTGGCTATAATAATAATGACGATGATATCTCGATACCCATTTGTTAATTAGCCCGAATGGACATGGGGATATCAGAAGAGTCTTTTTATGCAAACATGGCAGTTTTCCTTTTTTTTTCCATTTATTACGGAATATAATATTAAAACTGTGCGAATCTTACAGTGCCCTTTGCGATAATGAATTTCAACGTTTATCCGAGAAAGAAAGGATATATCAATATAGTACTCCAAAAGTTCATCGATTGTTACAAATCTTGAAAATTTATACTCCTTTTTACACTAGAGAGACAAACACTTTAGAAAAAAAGACAAACGCTGGTAAGAATCTTTCCTAATATAATTTATATACAATAATATGTTAAAATATATATATATAATAATGTTTTAATGTTTATCTTCGAGTATATGTTATATATATCTTTTTCAGATATCAATTCAAAGAATTGTGTCACAAGAAATGACAAAGATATCTCTTTCTCGACAACTCGGGAAAAACCAGCACAATTGAAAAGATTTGGAGCTAATTGGAAATTTAACGATGACAGAAAGACATTTAAATTACAACGTTACCCGTGCAATAGTACAGATCCTGATTTACTCTGTGGAGTAATTTTTGTAGATAAAGGCTTTACAGCTAAAGTTTTATTTTATTTGTTAAGCGTATGTATGAATCTTTGCGCAACGATTGTAAAATATCGTTTAAATAATTGTGTAAATTTAAATATTGATAACTCGTAGGAAATATGTAAACACGACGAAGACTTGCATTTTTTATCACCTCTTTATACAATTGAAAGAAATACCGACCATGTTGGTTATTCGAGAGATTTAGAAATGGAGCATAGGAAGCAGGAGGAAGTTTTAAAGCGATTTAGAATTCACGAATGCAATTTATTGATTGCAACTTCAATCTTGGAAGAAGGTTTGCAAAAATTTGTTTTTATTATATTGTGTGCTAGATATTCTTTCTAAAAAAAAATACAGATCTATTTTTAAGACAAATTCAGGATCCAAGGAATCTTTATCACACGCTTGGCTCTTTGTGAGACTTGGTGGTTGTTTTTTTTTTGTTTTTTTTTTTTTCTTTGAACATGTTTATCATAGCTTGTTAAACACGATATCTTTACATAATGTTTTTCACAGGTATCGACATTCCAAAATGTAATCTTGTGATGAGATATGACTTTCCAAAGAATTATCAGTCGTATGTGCAGTGCAAGAGCAGAGCGAGAGCTGTAGATGCTTTGCATGTACTAGCGGTACCGCGAGAAGCGTCTAAAGATTTTATATGGCAATTAGCTCAATATCGATATATAGAAAAGGTATAGAGCTCGCAAAACTTTTTACTTTAACTAGTTTGAGGTGTCTCGTCAAGACACGCTTATTCGTTAAATTAATTAAATTTTACTTTGCGTACTCGGTTTATCTTTTTGAATCGTTCAGTATTGCACATACTGGTTTAATTTATTCATAAACTCTAGTGCATACCCCAGTTTTATTATCAACCTTTATAACGTGTGGTTCATTATCTGTGCCAACCTCGGTCGAAAATTGTAACGGAAGAGCATCAATCTATTTTGTAGACTTTATTATTAAAATGTTCTAATAAAGAGCTGACTGAGGAGGAGGAGAACGAGGCAGATATATATGCGACCATGATACCACATTACAAACCACTCGATGGAGACGATGCTCCCAAAGTGACTTTTAATTCTGCCATCTCATTGGTTAATAGGTAATGTAATATACTTGATGTCGTTAATAATTAATGAAATGTATGTCATTATTTAAGAAAATACCGTGTTTAAAGTAACTATTTTAACGCGCTAATTCTAGTGCTCTCTATTGTGCAGATATTGTGCAAAGTTACCTAGCGATACTTTTACAAGATTAACACCAGAATGGTCTGTCGAAACGGTAGATATCCACGATACACCAATGTGTATCTGCTCTTTACGACTTCCTATAAATTCACCATTGAAGCATCTAGTTATGGTGAGTAGAGTTGTACGTGTTTATCGAATAACGCATGTAGAACACGTTACGCCAAGTTTTTTCTAGCGTTTTTTTTTAGCGATAAATGTCAAGATTATTCTTGTGTTTAGCATAAATATTAAAGATCATCACACTCTAGGTTCGTTTATATCATGTTCCAGTCATATCCAATGCCAAATAGAGCTATGGCTAGACGTATGGCTGCTTTGCAAATGTGTATCGATCTACATCGAGAAAATGAGATAGATGATAATTTGTTACCTATTGGAAAAGAAAATTTTAAAGCCAAGCCTGAAGATGCCGAAGTACCCGCTTTACCGGATGAAAGTAGGGCTGACTTTTCAGAAGCTAGACCTGGAACGACAAAACGCAGACAGTATTATTATAAAAAGGTTGCGCTTATTTCTATCAAAAAATTTGTTATTCGTTCCCTCTATCTTGTGAATATTCTAGTTCAGTCATCAACTCCTCATCATTCTTTTCAGACAGCTGAAGCATTAACGGATTGTAGACCGATAGTTGGAGTACCATCTTATTTATATCATATCAAAATGGTATTAAGTTGTCCTCTGCCCGAAGAACAAAATACACGAGGCAGACGCATTTATCCCCCTGAAGAATCGGCCATTGGATTTGGCATACTTACATTAAAGGAGATACCTAAGGTGAAACATTTTTACACTCGTTCTTCTCGTGTGTGTTTCAAATAATATTTTTTTAAAGAAACGTATTAACACACGTTTTTAACACATGTCACGTATGAATTATTTTCCTTCGTAGCTGTGTCCATTTCCTATTTACACTAGATCGGGTGAAGTTCACGTGCAATTAAAACTTAGTAAGCAGACTGTAATTTTGGATCAAGTTCAGATAGAAAGAGTCGATACTTTCCTCAACTATACCTTTACAAACGTTTTGAGGTTACAGAAATATCTAATGCTCTTCGATCCAAATGCTTCGGAGAATTCGTATATAATTGTACCGGTAATGATACGTGAGTATAAAAATCTAGAGACTCTCTATAGAGAGATGTAAATCCGAAAATTTGTTTCGGCAAATAAGATGCAATGTCATGCGAGTAATTCTTATATTATTATAATACACGTTCTATTTTCGAGTTAAAAATAAAAAAAAAAAAAAATATGAATAAAAGATTTATAATTTATATTTCGAGGAATGTAAATAGCGAAATATATATCGCTATCATTTTTTGTTACTGTCAAAATTTCTAACATTTATTAATTGTCGAATCAATTATTTAAAAATATATTAACGTATTTTATTTTGTAAAATTTCTAGTATTTGTTTCCTTACAATGATATAAATAATACATGTATCGATATTAATTTCACGTCTATGCATTTTTGGATTTCTCTATTTTTTTTCTTTTATCTCGGATACATGTAGAGATTCTTTTAAAATCTTTTCACGAAAATATATAATACTTGTGTGTGTAAAAATTTATCTTTCTAGTTACGACGAACGAAGGATCGGATATTTGTGTAGATTGGAATTTTCTAGAATGCATTTATCAGAATCGAAATGCGGTACCGATCAAAGTTCCGGAAGAGGAGAGGAAAAATTTCAAATTTGATCCTTCAAAATATTACGACGCAGTGATCATGCCATGGTATAGAAGTCAAGATCAACCACAGGTATACATTAAAATGCATTAATTATGCACTAGTGAATCTTTTTAATATTTTTTATTATTCATCGCCATGCGTCCTACACGCACGCACGCACGCACGCACGCACGCACGCACGCACGCACGCACGCACGCACGCACGCACGCACGCACGCACGCACGCACGCACGCACGCACGCACGCACGCACGCACGCACGCACGCACGCACGCACGCACGCACGCACGCACGCACGCACGCACGCACGCACGCACGCACGCACGCACGCACGCACGCACGCACGCACGCACGCACGCACGCACGCACGCACGCACGCACGCACGCACGCACGCACGCACGCACGCACGCACGCACGCACGCACGCACGCACGCACGCACGCACGCACGCACGCACGCACGCACGCACGCACGCACGCACGCACGCACGCACGCACGCACGCACGCACGCACGCACGCACGCACGCACGCACGCACGCACGCACGCACGCACGCACGCACGCACGCACGCACGCACGCACGCACGCACGCACGCACGCACGCACGCACGCACGCACGCACGCACGCACGCACGCACGCACGCACGCACGCACGCACGCACGCACGCACGCACGCACGCACGCACGCACGCACGCACGCACGCACGCACGCACGCACGCACGCACAAGGAAAGGAAGGAAGGAAGGAAGAAAGAAAGAAAGAAAGAAAGAAAGAAAGAAAGAAAGAAGTAGAGAAATAAAGATAGATAGCACAAACATGTGTACGTACGTACGTATATACGTACCTACGTGTATATACGCGCGTACGTACATGTAATCACGTAGGGTGTGTGTATGTGTGTGTATTAAGTGTGTATTATATATATATATATTTTTTTTTTTCCCTCTAGTACTTTTACGTAGCGGAAATATGCACAAACTTGAATCCAAAATCATCTTTTCCCGGACACGATTATAGCACTTTTGAAGAATATTACTCGAAGAAATATGGTATACAAATACAGAATCTAGAGCAATCCTTGTTAGATGTGGATCATACATCAGCTAGGTTAAACTTTTTAACTCCTAGGTGAGAGGATATGTTGAAAGAGTAGCAATTTATTTATATAGACAAGACTTAGTTTATTAATTTTTTTAGATATGTAAATCGCAAAGGTGTCGCTTTGCCTACAAGTAGCGAAGAAACAAAGCGCGCCAAGAGAGAAAATTTAGAGCAGAAGCAGATTCTCGTTGCCGAATTATGCGCTATTCATCCTTTTCCAGCATCCTTGTGGAGACAAGCGGTTTGCCTACCTTGCATCTTGTATAGAATTAACGCCTTGTTGCTCGCTAATCAAATACGATGTCAAGTTGCGCAAATGATAAACTTGGGTCAACAAGTTTTGAATTCAGGTATGCATGTAAAAAAAAAAAAAAAAAAAAATCTACATACATATATATTTCGAAAAGACGTGGAGATATTACGGCGGGAATAACAAATATAATGTTTATAAATATAATAGGAATAATAATTGGACTCGAAAAATATATTCTAGATTTCGAATGGCCGGCATTAGATTTTGGATGGAGCTTGGCAGAAGTGTTGAAAAGATCAAAGGAAACGGAAAGAGCGAAACAGACAATGAATGAAAATGCTCTGAGCGATTCGCCTTCGAACAAGATGATTTCCAACAAGTGCCAAAATACATGTAGTAGCCAAGACATGAATAATAAACAAAACCTAATGTGTAATGAGAAGCAAAGAGAAGTAAAATCCGATGATACGATGACCGATGATGAAGCGGAGAAGAAAGATGAGATTGTCGACGATCAGAAAGATGACGAATTGGAGATTGGTACATGGTCAAACGATATGGCATGGTCAAATGACGTGGAAATGAATTGTATGGATTACGATGCTGCGGATAATCTGAAATCGTTTCCTTTAAACGTGACACTCTTGCCGCAAGATTTTGGTTGGAACGACATTCGATACGGCTCACCGACATACGAATCCGATTTCGACGAATCAGACGACGTATATAGCGATGGCTTTGCCGATACGTCCGACGAAAGTGAAGACGAAAGTAGAGGGCTGAAGATTTCTTATATGGGAGAAAATGTCGCGGAAGCTGTCGAGGATGAAAAACAAGTATCCAAGCAGGAGATTAACAAGAAGATATTGGATCTTTTAGAGACAGAGAAGAATTTTGACAATAATTTCTGGATGTACGCGGAAAAGGACGAAGAATTATTACTCGCGAAACATAAGAAAGCGCATTACGAGTTTGCTAAGAAAAAGGAGCACGATATAATGATGGACGGTACCTTTATATCTTGTAATTCTGAAATTACGATTAAGAGGAAGAATCCATCGAGTTGCCAAACTGATAAAAAACAACCCGATTATAAATATAAGGATTATATCGAAACTGTTGTAACAAGATTTACCGACCAAGTATTAAACAAGAAGCCCGTTAAATCTACTCGAATAACAAGCAAGACTAGTAGTAACAATAAGCCGGATGAAATTAATTACACGAGTGGCGATCTCTTTAGTTTTGATTATCAACCGGAATTGAAGAATCATCCGGGGCCAAGTCCTAGTTTAATTTTGCAAGCTTTAACAATGTCTAATGCAAACGATGGCATTAATCTGGAACGATTAGAGACAATTGGGGACTCATTTCTCAAGTATGCTATAACTACATATTTGTATTGCACATATGATAATATTCACGAGGGAAAACTTAGCCATTTAAGATCGAAACAGGTATATATATATATATATGTCGACCGCGACTTGGAAATATACAATACATGTAAGCCCACGCGCGTAAGAACATTTTATATTTAAATGTATTTTTGAAATTTTCAATTTTAGGTTAGCAATTTGAATCTTTATAGACTCGGAAGACAGAAAATGCTCGGCGAAAGTATGATAGCGACGAAATTTGAACCGCACGACAATTGGCTGCCGCCGTGTTATTACGTTCCCAAAGAGCTCGAGCAAGCGCTGATAGAATCCGGCGTTCCTTCCGCCCTGTGGAATCAAGCCGACATTCCCACCTTGCAAGCTGTAAATCCCACCGAGATAACTCGATTCGTTCGAGAGACCGAGGAGAAACTTGTCATTATGAAAAGTGAATTGGATAAAAATGAAAGTAGATTGTGCAACAATTTAGATAATCTACGATGCTTCATACCTTACAATTTAATTACGCAACACAGTATTCCGGATAAAAGTATCGCAGATTGCGTAGAAGCTCTGATAGGAGCATATTTAATCGCATGCGGACCTCGTGGAGCTCTTCTCTTCATGACTTGGTTAGGGATTCATGTTCTGCCTACCGGACAAGTTTGCACGATAAGCGAAAATGAGCCAAAAGAAAGAATACCTGGTAGTACGCCACATGTAAAGGAAATTAATGAAGACGGTAATGATACTTGGACACGGGTAAGTAGACTTGCCATCGCACGAGTTATTGTCTGTTGTCTCGAAATGCTCGAACTAAATATCCGAGTATCGCGGTGAGCTTTGCGGAGCTTAATTTCTGTAAGCGACAATTTTGTTCAATCGCTAATATAATTTTCGAGTTTTTGATAAGCCAAATTAAAAGAGACTACATTTGTAAGAAAGAAAAAAAAAAAAAAATTAAAAAAAGAATGCGAATAATGGCAACACTATATAGTCGTGACGTGTCATTTTAAACGGATCGTTCTTTGAAAAAGTTTTAATTTAATTACTCCAAGATATCCAAAATGTGATCGTTGCAAGGTTTCGGAAAATAATAATCTCCATTGTATACCGCGATAATTGCATAAAAGGGAAAAATTGAATCGCTTCGAATGTTGATCGACAAGAAGAAACGCTATGAGCGCCATGTACATTCTCCACTCGACATCAATTTTTGTACACCCTATATATTTTATTTATTCGCATTTGTAAAGTTTTGTTCATAGTACGATACAAAATATTAAATATATCGAGAATATATTCTTTTACATACATGTATACACATGGTCGTATAAAATTTTTTTAGATTTGTTACGGCAAGTTGGAAGAGCCACAAAATCCATTGCTTCGATATATCTCTGATCCAGAGAACGAGTTACGTATGATGCTCGACGGATATGACGAATTGGAAAAAAGTATAGGATATAAATTTCGCGATACAAGTTATCTTTTGCAAGCGTTTACGCACGCCTCCTATCAACCAAACAGATTAACGGATTGTTATCAACGTTTGGAATTTCTCGGTGATGCTGTACTAGGTAAAGAATTTTGTTAATTAACATGGAAAATGTGTCTCGGTGAAACTGGCTTACATTGTGAGAATAGATCAATTGTATGGATCATCTTTATGTTATTGGATTAATTTCATCGAGAGACAATTTTCCATGATAATTATGCGTGCATGTAGGATCCTATTGATCAAGCTAAATCATCAAACTGGAACGATACATTGAAACATTATTTTACATTTCAGATTATTTGATAACCAGACATTTATACGAGGATTCACGACAACATTCGCCGGGTGCTCTAACAGATTTAAGATCCGCTCTAGTTAACAACACAATATTTGCTTCTCTAGCTGTGAGATGCGGTTTCCACAAGTATTTCCGCCATCTCTCTCCTGGTCTAAGCGTAGTAATAAATCGCTTTGTCAGAATACAGGAAGAAAATGGACATTCCATTAGCGAAGAGGTACAAGAGGGGGATTATTATTACTAGAAATATGCGATATAATACAATAAGGTGAAGTGGACACACACACACACACATACATTTGGCTATTTTTATAATAGATAAAAAGATCAATGTGGCTTTTTTGGTAACGTTTTAACTTGTTACTCGAACTTTACGTTTGTATAAATTTTGAAGCCCGTGTTTGTTCTGAAGACTCTTTTCTGCAACGACAAGACATGATATATGCACGCGCATATATTATGTCTTGCTGTTGCAGAAGAGAGTTTTCAGAACAAACACGGGCTTCAAATATATAAGGAATAATCAAATATAAAATAAAAGTTAATTTTTTCATGGTTCAAGGAAGAATATAAAAATAGAGATTGTAAAATAAATTGTAATTTTCTCCACCTTTTTATAGCGAGAATATTTATGAAATTGAACATGATTATAATTATTATAAGATTATTTTATTTCCAAGAAAAATAAATTTCAGTTTAATTATGAGATGCTTTGAGCGATATATTCCTAGTTAATAGACACGTGTGTTTGTTCAATCTGCCAATTTGCGCAAGTTTACTTTGTACGAACATGGAAGGAAGATTATTTTTGATAAAAGCGCATTCGTGTTTACACGTAAAATTTAATATTAATACACCATGCATTTCAGTATTACTTGATCGGCGAGGAGGAATGCGAGGAAGCCGAAGACGTAGAAGTACCAAAAGCACTGGGTGACGTTTTTGAATCATTAGCCGGTGCTATTTACTTGGATAGTGGAATGTCTCTCGATGCAGTATGGAGCGTATATTACACGATAATGAAGTCCGAAATTGGTAATATATATCTCCTAGTTTAATTAAAACAAACATTTAAAAGATGAACAGCCAATTTATTTTTAAATAATGTTATATAATTGTAGAACAATTCAGTACGAATGTTCCCAAGTCTCCGATCCGCGAATTATTGGAATTAGAACCAGAAACGGCAAAATTCGGTAGGCCTGAGAAACTGGCCGACGGTCGTAGAGTTCGAGTAACCGTAGACGTATTTGGTAAGGGTTCCTTCAAAGGTATCGGACGAAATTATAGAATCGCAAAGTGTACGGCGGCCAAATGCGCTCTCAAGAAATTAAAGAGCAGAGTGCAAAACTATCCAAGGCAAAGAACTGGGTGACAAAGTTTATAATTAATAAAAGAAAAAAGAATATACGACAAATTTATATTACAAAAAAAAAGAACTTGCCCAAGTGTACACGTTACAAAATTATCGAGCGTACTTGTGTGTACAATGTTAAAAATATAATCTTTTATCCGCATGAAATGCCGCATCGACATGATAATTCAACCGAGTCGAGTTTTATCGAAAAAGTTACTTTATTAGGCCGCCTATTAATCGCATCAAGTTGCGCTCTAACAATTAATTGTAGTATGAATAATAAATAATTCAACTAGTTACATATGACTCCGATATAATACAATACAAGTAAGATAATGATAGATAAATTAGAATATATATATATATATATATATATATATATATATATATATATATATAATTCAAGAATATACTATAGAGTATCTCGTTTTTGATAATCGATTATTATCAGTATTCATTTATAAAATGTACCCTTTATTTTTATTTTTTTTACCATCATTATTGACATGGAAATATTCATGTTTTTTTCGCTACTTGACACACACGTTGCAACTTGGAAATATTTTAAAAACAACCGTGTGTTTGTATTTCCAAGTACGATTTGTCCATTTATCAAAATATTTTATACAAGTATCATTGTTTCATTTGAAAACTCTCTAGTCACGCTCCGCTAGTGCTGTTGATTATATTTTATATAATCTTTTACGAGAGAAAATCTCTCTCTTTACACATGTATATGTATATATATGTATAATAATCTGTATAATAACTAGCGACTTGATCGAAAAAAACTATCGCGTCCTATATGCTGCGCGCGTAATGTATCAGCAATTCTACAATTAAATTGTTATTTTCTTGGTAGAAACTAGGTACAAAATAAAAAAAAAGAACAAGTACACACGGTAGCAATGATCGATAAAACCCAAGTTGAATGAATCATGGTATAGTAAATGATGATGATGTGGCAAACGAACAAACAATTGTGAAATAAAAAACATTTTCTAGTATTTTTTTTTCTAGTTTTCTTTCTTATCGTAATAATGCAGATTATTGCTCATGCAAGTGTATTAATTAATAAGAAGAGTCCTATGACTTTTATTGTGAATTTTATATAAGAGAAAAGATGAATAAAGTGTTTTGTAATGTATACAGAAGAGAGTTTTTAATTCAAAAGTAAAAGCAAAAATTATATAACAGGTTATGCATACAAGAACAATTCAAAATCACGCACGTACGCACGCACAAAACATGTACAAGCAGCATCAATGAATATTTATGAAATCTATAATTTCTCTAGGTTTGAAGATAATTTCTAGTGACAGAAAAAGTAAAAGGTGAAGAAAATATATCTTCATTAAAAAAAATTGTTCTTTATGAAAATTACTAGAATAATGGTCTTGTATACATGCTTGATGAAATTATACAACTGTTTGTAATGATTTTTTTCACATGTTTAGCCTAAAAGTATATACATGTACATGTATGTATGTATTTTGTGTGCGTGCGTGCACATGTATGTTCAACATCCCGCGCCATGTAAACCCTATTATATATATTATACATGATTAAAGAAAAAATTAAGAATCTAATTGGCTGTAAAAGAGTGCTATAGCGGGGTCTTCGCATTCGCAAGTCATTAAGACATCCCGAAATTTATCAAGAAGCTGTAACAACTGGGATCTACGAATATTTTCTAAATACATAATCTCCTCCAAGTGATAACCACCGTTCAAATAGCCAAGACGGCATAGTCTGTCGAGTAGTTTCCTATCGTCGGAAGGATGAATATCGTAATCCTCCGATTGATAATCATATAACGCATCCTCTTTACTCGCGAGCGACAATTCCTTTTTGATTTCAGTAGGCGTTCCTTTTGGCGTATCGTTCAAACTCCATGTACTTTGGCTTTTTTTTTCTATCACGTCTGTGTCGCATGTTTCTTGATCTCTTGTATCCTAATATGAAGCATAAATAAAAATTTAGAAAAAACTTGTCAAAATGCGCATGATAAATAAAATGGAGTCGTTGCCACCGCGGGCAGCTTAAGGCTCCTGGCTCCTTGCCGACCATGTCGAAATCGTGACGTCAGAGGCGAGAAAACACACGCTAAAATTTCTTAGATGCCATTTCGAAATAAAAAAATATTTCGATGAAACAGCACTTCAGATGGCTTTAGCACACTCTTAAAAAACCCCGAAAACTATCCTTTCCTCTTTATATAATCAATCAACAGCTGTAAAATGTAATATTATGAAGCCCAGTCCGTCTGGTCTTTGCACATGCGCAGTCAGTCCGCATGTCAAAGTCTGATATCTCAATCATTTTACAGATGTTGATTGATTATAAAGGGAAAAGGATAGTTTTCGGGGTTTTTTAAGAGTGTGCTAAAGCCATCTGAAGTGCTGTTTAATCGAAATATCTTTTCATTAAAAAATGGCATCTAAGAATTTTCAGCGTGTGCTTTCTCGCCTCTGACGTCACAATCCAATATGGCCGCGGTGAGCACCCAGGAGTCTTAACTCGAAGCCTTTCTCCAACGACAATATTATTTATAATAAAATTATACTCAATGTTATATATATATATATATATATATATATATATATTATACTTAATAATGCAATATTCTGTTACACAAATTATGAAATTAATTGAGCTATTTTAATGGATCATACTTGTCCAGAAAAATTAGAAATATCGATTATAATCTCGAGCAAATATATTCCAAATAAATATATATATATATATATATATGATAACATTCACATTACAATAAATAAATAATACTACACAAGTTGTAATAACATAGAGCTTACTAATGATGATACCATTGGTATATACCGCACATATGTATGTAATTGTAGGAGCAAATGATTCTTCAATAGCCATATAATTATCTTTACTAATTGCGTTTGTTGATGCGGTTGACTCAAAGGATTTAACTTTTGGCTAATACAAGTTGGTAAGGAGAAATCACTGATGACCTAAAAAAAATATTTTTTTACTAGTCTTTAATAATTAAATTAAAACTTGAAGGTTAAATAATTAAAAATATTTAAACTAGAATTAAATAATTATGCATATTTTCTAAAGTTTGAAACGAATACATGACAGATTCGATAAGAATAAATGAAGAACAACTAGATGATATAGCATATATTCATATATACTTGAAGCAAGCAAACTCCTGGGAAATGTTCGGAGAAAGAATCTAACAACTGATTGGACAAGATGGCATCGGGGGAAATAACATAGATGTTGCTTTCACAAAGTGGATAAATTATCGTAGCCTTTGCCCAGTAAACTAAATGGCCAGTTAGCTGGAACACTTGTGCGAGCGTCAGATCCGAATTTGCCGCTAAAGTTTGTAAACTTTTCAATGGATTGTACATTTGAATGAAACGTTCAAGTGCCGGAGAGCAGTCTACTTGCAAAGATTCCAACAAGTCTAATGGCTCTGTTAATAAAAGTATGCCATGATAAGGTCTTAAACTATTCAAACATCTGAAAAAAAAAATAATAATATTAAATGTTTAAAATTGCATACACACACACCCCCACACACATCTTTCTCTCTCTCCCCCTCTCTAATTATATTTTTCGATAACGTTACTTGTTATGTGAAAGATTTTAATAATTCTTCAACTTATCTCCTCTAAACAGTATAAAAAAAATCAGCAGTACATATTTTTTTGCGTTATTTCTGATATGCATTGGAATTAAATCTGTTACTTGTGTGTTCTCTCACCTTGTTTCTCTACACGGGTGTACAGGGATAATCCTAAGCCTATCTCTTTAGCGACGATAAATTTATATCGTATAAAAACAAAAATTTTCTAAATAGTTTCTCTCTCTCTCTCTCTCTCTCTCTCTGTTTGTTTTCTGTTATTTAATTAGATCAAACTTTTTATTCAACTAAAAGTTAACGTTCTTTCATTTGGTTGCATACATGTAATCACATGTTGGTAGCACACATTGTGTAACACAAACCTATCTATAATTTCAGGATCAACGAGTAGTAGACCCTTCTTATGCGACTGGTGAACTTTTTGAGGAAGACAGAAGCGCACTTGAATCCACTTGTTAATCATGATACTGACTATGCCGCAAGTGCTGAGATTACTAAAGACAGACTTTAAGCCACGCGCCAGCGAGCTTCTTTGAAGGATTAATTCGTACGGTGATTCATCGCAATCACTTTCACCCTCGGATCTAGACATGTACATGCATATATATATTTGACATTATAGGATTATATTATATAATGTTATATTATACAAGAATATATTTTAGCAAAAATTAAGAATGATTGTATTCACCTTCCAGCAATTTCATCGTGCGTAGAAACCATTATTTTTATTTCATCCGTTAGAAAACCACATCTTCTTTCTTCGTGTCTCAATGCTATACCTAATCTAAGAACGTCAAAATACACAAGTTCCGCGTATTGTAAACACTTTGCATACATGTAGAAATTACATTACCTTTTGCTTAGGTCATAATAACATGTTACTATCGAATGACTCGCTTGTGCTTGCAGCGCAAAAACAATATTGAAAAGCATGGAAGAATTGACTTCTTTCAAGCCACGGGATAGCACCAAAGTCGGATGTCCAACAAAGCGAACATCATTAACTTTTAATTCGAATTTCTGTTCGCATAATTCTAACTTTACAGCAAATAAAGTAGATAGAACTTCGTCCGTCAAACCAGTTAGATTTCCATTATTTATGTTTGATGTAAGAAATGGCAAAGACTGTGTGGAATAATATAGAATTTTACGACTACCTTATCGATAAAAATTATTACACGTGTCGTGAATAATACAATGAAAATAATGTCGGCGAAAATTTTTTGTGCATTTGAATAAGATTATACGCTATAAATAATGAAACATACTTGCAACAAATCTTCCGTATTTGTTAGCGAATAAGGGTTTTTTCGTCTAGTGCACTGGCTCGAGTTCCTCACATGATTAGTCACGTGTGGATATCGAAATAACAATCTGTCACCTTTACTGTCGCTTTTTACCAAAATTATACTCAATGGATGGATTCCCATGCTTCGCACTCAATAGTCGAGGTTTTTTTTTTTTTAATAGTTTCCCGTACAGGAACGCACTTGACCGATTATGTCTTATGGCGATGTTAACCTCTATGTCCCTCGCAGAGAGAAACCTGAGAGCGGCCACCGCGATCTAGCGGACGCGTGTACTGATGCGCCCCCTGACAAAGTGGACATGAACTACGTCGTTACGCTCGGTAAAAAACGTAGAAATGGTTCGAATCCGTGATATGGTTCATATCTGAACTACTCGGATAAGAACCGAGTTGAGAACCAAACCGAGTCAGACAAGGACCAACAATCCATCGCTCTGGCTTTGTCTCACCAACGATGAGCGTCTCGTGGACTCGTGCGGCGGCAGGCACGAGATTTCGCCTCTCGCGCGTAGCGTTCCACGTAATTCAAGGACAAAATTTTATGACGTTAAACTTTGGGCAATATATAAAAAATTAAATATATTAAATATAAGGTGTAAAATCAGATTATAAGTTGAATAAAAATTATATCCAGTTTTTTGAGTACATTAAAAAAATTGTTTTTTGAAAGTGTATATTAAAAAAAATTTGAATTAATTTTGTTTTAGATGAATAAATATTCTAATTTACATACATAATAAAAAAAAAGTGCGAGTGACGGGAATTGAACCCCACTCGTAGTACGTACACTTAAGTCCGTGGTTATCACGTTACTGATTGTGAGTCAGGTTCGATTCCCGTCACTCGCATTTTTTTTTTATTATTTATGCAAATTAGAATATTTATTCATGTAAAACAAAATTAATTCAACAATTTTTTTTAATATACATTTTCAAAAAACAATTTTATTAATATACTCAAAAAACTGGATATAATTTTTATTCAACTTATAATCTGATTTTACACATTATATTTAATATATTTAATTTTTTATATATTGCCCAAAGTTTAACGTCATAAAATTTTGTCCTCGAATTACGTGGAACGCTACGCGCGAGAGGCGAAATCTCGTGCCTGCCGCCGCACGAGTCCACGAGACGCTCATCGTTGGTGAGACAAAGCCAGAGCGATGGATTGTTGGTCCTTGTCTGACTCATCGGTTTGGTTCTCAACTCGGTTCTTATCCGAGTAGTTCAGATATGAACCATATCACGGATTCGAACCATTTCTATGTTTTTTACCGAGCGTAACGACGTAGTTCATGTCCACTTTGTCAGGGGGCGCATCAGTACACGCGTCCGCTAAATCGCGGTGGCCGCTCTCAGGTTTCTCTCTGGTCCCTCGTTTGTATTCCTCTTCTGTTTATATAACCAGAGAGAAACATGAGAGCGGCCACCGCGATTCAGCGGACGCGTGTACTAATGCGCCCCCTGAGAAAGTGTATATAAACTACGTCGTTACACTCGGTAAAAAGTGTGGTAAATGGTTCGAATCCGTGATATGGTTCATATCCGAACTACTCGGATAAGAACCGAGTTGAGAACTAAACAGATGAGTCAGACAAGGACCAACAATCCATCGCTCTGGCTTTGTCTCACCAACGATGAGCGTCTCGTGGACTCGTGCGGCGGCAGGCACGAGATTTCGCCTTTCGCGCGTACGTTCCACGTAATTCGAGGACAACATTTTATGACGTTAAACTTTGGGCAATATATAAAAAATTAAATATATAATAAATATAAGGTTGTGTAAATTCAGATTATAAGTTAAATAAAAATTATATCCAGTTTCCTGAGTACATTAAAAAAATTGTTTTCTGACAGTGCATATTAAAAAAATTGTTGAATTAATTTTGTTTTAGATGAATAAATATTCTAATTTGCATAAATAATAAAAAAAAAGTGCGAGTGACGGGAATTGAACCCGACTCGTAGTACGTACACTTAAGTCCGTGGTTATCACGTTACTGATTGTGAGTCGGGTTCGATTTCAGAGCAATTATATATAAAATGTTTAAATATCTGCGTTTACGCGACAAACGTACACAGGACAAAGCGAATGAAATATTAACAACGTGAAATAATGTCCCACGGTCTGAAAATAATGCATATCGCACCGCCGCGCCGGGGTCAGGGCCACAAGCATCCTATATCGGAAACAACAATTTATCCCGCGAGTCGGGCGGCAAATCGGCCAATAACATTGTTCGAGCGGCCGAGCACGCTTCCCGGATAAGAATAAATTTATCATTGGGAGATCGCGATATTTGTGCACGATAAGCGGGAATAACCTGGCGCGAAAGCCATTTGCGATACATGCACGCGAGCCGACTCTCGTCTCTTTTTCTCTTTCTCTTTCTCGCTTTTTCTCACAGATCTCGCACGAAAGTGGTTTTCCCGTGGGAATAAGCAGGCAACGCGAATCCCGGTAAGAAAGCTCCGCGCAGCCTCACGTACGTGACATTCCAGTCGCGTTGTACTGGCACATTGCCACTGTGCCTTACGCGATTCCGTCATGCTCGTAAGTGCAAGTGAGCAAGCGGCGATCCCATGCCCTTATTTCCTCATTATTGTTACGAAGGTTGTATGTGTATGTGTGTTCTAACTCTTGTATTATCTTCTAATCCTTGCAGCTCAAAACGGTAGAGGCTGCTCGACAAGGGGATATTAAATCATTTCTACCGACATTGTATAATATTATCATTGACATCTTTCGCGATGACAATTTAATTTTATCTCGTGAAAAAGATGCATTATAAAATAAAATGTGCAGAAAGGAGATCTTTTCGAATTTCTTCAACAAATCTATTTTTAGAGACTTTTTTTGGAGAGATTATTATTCGGATATCATCGAGCACGGTAAAATCATACGCGAAAAACGAGGAGGAAACCGCTAGTAGAAGTTACGCTTCCGCAAGTAGGTTACCGTAACCGTGGTATCGGCGCTACCATAAATTCGCACGATACATCGATAGCGTTCAGCGTGTACATACACAGGTTTACCAAGCGGGAATAGTGGATAGGCTGATATCGCTCTGTAATAAACGGTATAATTTATCACGACGCACGCGGAGAGCGCAAACGCGCGCGCTGCGTGTGTCATACAGGCAGGCAGGCAGTCAGGTCGGACAGGTACGCAGGTACGTACGCACGTATGTGATGTAACGACTTTTTTCATCAGGAGAGAGAACGGACCGGGCCGCCACGTCGGGTTTCAGTTATCCGCGCTGCATTATGACACTTATCCTGCCTAATGCATCGGCTAACTACTGGCTTGGATATCACTCCATAAACTAGATTGCCGTGTAGGATGCGTTTAAATGTGCGATAAATTCGATTGCGTAAACGCACATTTATGCGCGCAATGTAATTAAAAAAGAGTTGATAAATCGTTAAAAATTTATTTTAATAATAATATGGTCTCAACATTAATTTTAAATAATTTTTATGGTATATTATTATGCACAATTTTGTTGAAGATGTTTTTCTTAAAACTGAAATTAATAAATTCAGTGGAGATGTCAGCAAAATTTATATGAGAAATGAGAAAATTAATTTAAAAAATTAATTATTAAAAAAAAATTTTTTTAATTTACTCAGGAAACTGGATATAATTTTTATTCAACTTATAACCTGATTTTATATATTATATAATATATACGGCAATAGAGCACGAAAATGTTTGCGCAGCCGGTAATTAATAACGCCGATCGAATAAAATCCAGATGATTACATTCAAGTCTCTGGGTTTACCATGTATGTAGACAAGGAGATCATCGGCATAAAAGTTGTATTTACAATGCTAAAGCACAAGACCGAAATCAGATAGGTACAGCATAAACAGTAGGGGTCCAAAAACTGAACCTTGTGGTACTCCAGTGCTGACTGGTAATAACGATGAAAGCGTGTTCTCAACTCCATCCTTGACAGCATGCGTCCGTTCTATTAAATATGAGTATACCCACCGCACTGTGCTGTCTGTGAAGTTTAGTTTTCTCAGTTTCTTGATCAGTAAGAGATGATCCACTCTGTCAAACGCCTTAGAAAAGTCGAAGAAAACCGAAACGGTTACCATCCTGCAATCAGCAGCCTGTCTCACTTCATCCATCATTCTTATAAGACTTGTTTACGTAGAGTAATAGTTTCTATAAGCAGACTGGTAAGGATCGTAAAGGTCTGCATCCTCCATGTACATGCGAATCTGTTCACTAGCCACTCTCTCCATTGCCTTCGATAATGTGGGAAGGATGGAAATAGGTCTATAGTGTTGCAGAGATGTTGGATTTTTAACCTTGGGAATCGGACAAATAAGCGCCGATTTCCACTGCCTCGGAAAGGCTCCATTCATCAGAGAGAAATTAAAAAGGTGTTCAATAATAGGCATCAAAGATTGTATTGACATCTTCAACATCCTCAGAGACATCGCGTCTATGCCAACCGCATTAGACTTGATCCTGGCTACTGCTTTTGCGATTGTAAAAGGCGTAACGTATTTCCAGTGAGTCTTCATCACTGAAAGGTCCCGATAGCACATCCTCAAGGGTATCCGGAGGATTACAGCTTCCAGAAGGACGTTTCAAGCACAAAAAACTCATTCAACTCTTCGATTGAGTGCGTAAGTCGCACTCGACTGTCATTGGTCTTAATGAGTCCGAGCTGTCGTAACCCGCTCCAAACGTCTTTAGCATTGCTCGTCCGATTAAAAATATTAGTGTAATAAATACTCTGCAGAGCGAACAAGATTCTGAGCATTATTACGCAGGGCCTTATATCGATTGTTATGAGTATCACATTTATATTTTAGCCAAGCTCTTCTAGCCAGGTCTCTATTTCGCATAGCCATCCTTATGTCCTCCGTTAGCCATTGTGCCGGCAAGTTCTTAAAATGTCGTATTTTTAACGGTATATGCACGTCGAAAACCTCTAGAAGTTTGGCATTGAATACATCAATCTTCACGTCGATGTTACTTGAGTTCAAAAGGTCTGTCCAATCAATTTTCTCGACATCGGACTGAAATGAGGCAGTATTAAATGCACTCCAGTCTCTGCAGAGAACATGTCTCACACATCGGTGTTGTATCTTAATTCCATATCTTATAAATATAAGATCATGTGCTGATAAAAATGCTGCTTCGTATTGTCCATAGTCTTTAAGCTTGTCCATGTCGTCAACGATACACAGATCCAAAAGCGTACTAGAGCCCTTTAGGTGATGAGTAGATGTAAAGGTACGAGATGCAAGTCCGATGCGGTGACAAAAGTATTCAGCTGCTGACTATCAAATGTAGTTATATTAATATCCGCATTAAAATCTCCAAATATTATTGAATGCCCATAGCCAACCTGCAACTCCAGGAATGATTGGAAAAATTCGTTTATATAACCAGCGTTAGGAGGTCGATAGACTACAGCCAACAGTAACTTAACTGTGTTATTAAAATATATTTCAGAAATAATATATTTCGGTCTAACAACAAGCAACCCTGCACAACTGCGAAGAGTAGAGGCACAAAGACGATCAGAAAGATAAAATCCCACTCCACCACCATTCTTGCCCTCCCTATCGCACCTATGAAGAGAATATCCAGGAAGCCTAATCATAGCATCGGAGATGCCAGGCCGAAACCACCTCTCAGACATACAAATAATATGAAAGTCAGAATAAGCAAAACGGTGCCGAAATTCATCAAAATGCGCGTAGAGAGACTGGCAATTAACATAACAGATCTTGATGTCCTCCAAATTATTAATCTTAACAGTCATAGTTGATGTACGTTATCCTATCTTCGATCCTTCTGCGCAGTATAGGGCACTTCACAGCGTTCATAGCAGAATGTCGACTATCACCTTGAGACCCATGATGACGTTCACAGTTGTGACATTTAGATGGCTGACCTCTATTCTTACAATCCCTCGTCTCATGTTTCTCATCGCAGTGCGCGCACGAAGGCTCCGCGTTACAAGTTCCAGCGAAGTGTCCGAATGATAGGCATTTATAGCATTGAACTATTCTTATATGATCTGCAAAAGAACATTCAGCATAACGTAGGTAGATCCTTCCACACTAGAATAAGGTCTTGGGCACAGCGAGAGTAATCTCAATAACGCAGCTGGTAGTTTGCTTGTTCTACTTAAGCATAAATATATACACGACCTTCAAATCCTTCGCATGAGCAGTGTTAAGATTTTGGGCCACTAACTCATTACTTATCTCATCAGCTGACATTTCAGCCGGAATGCCATGCACAATAAGTCTGGGATTCAATTCTGCGTTCTCACATACTTTGAGACCAGCCCCATCGAGCCCAGGGTGCGCTTTGAATTTCACAATGTTAGGAGAGAAGCCTCAATCCTGACACCGCTATCCCGGGCATTGGTCAATTTTTTGATTCGCAAACTACAGTCTGCCGTTCTAAAAACCTTACACAGAGTCTCCCTGGTAACCTGAGATGAGGCGTATTTATCCTTCACTCTTTCCTCAGGCACCTCCAAAAAGCTTGTAGTCCCGGGCAGCTCCACCGTAGGGCCCCGCGACACACGCACTTCCTCTCTCAGGGAAGAGCTGGCGACAGATGCATAAGATTCGCAAGCTTTATGCGAATTCCCGCCTACAGCATCCTTGCAACAGGCAACTTTTTCTACCTCTGCTCCATGCCTTCTATCAAGGTCACCCAGTACCTCAGCAACAACGTTCCTCATATCCGCCGCCGAGAAATTTACAGATGTCGATATTTCATCTAACACGTTTATCAAGACCGTTGACGCTTCCATGAAAGCGTCCCTGGATGTTCGAAAGCGGCCTCGATCGTCGTTCTCTTTTCCAGTGTTTCCTTACTGGACAAAAGTAGTCTGGATATCGTGTCACTGTGTCTGTCTACAGTAGCCCTAAGCACATTCATCCTAGACGCATTTAACACCTCAAAGGATCTCTCTAGCATACCTGCATTCAAATTAAACGCGCTGTTCGACTGCCTCGTGAGCCCCCTCGATCCTTCGCCGTTGTCCTCAGACCCACCGGCTCCTACGCCGGCATCCATCTCTCTCAGTTGAAAACAAATTGGGTAGAATACGGATTAAGTCGGATAAACATTCAAAATCCAACATCGAAAAAATAGCCAAAATGTCCAGCAAGAAACACTCGCTGACCACAGAGGCAGAAGAAACCTCCTTAAAAAATCGTCAAGAAAAAATAGCACTTGACACCGTAATACTGGAAAAGAAATATTGGCCCCACAGGGCCAGAAAGCGGCAGAAAATCGACAAACAAAGCAAAGATGTCAAAATACACGTCTATGACTACTCACCGATCCCGAGCAAAATACAGAGAGAAAGAAAGAGAGAAAAAGAGAGAGAAGAGATAGTGCGCTAACGCATCCGCGAAGAGAGGATGGGGGTTATATACACAAGCGAAGGTCGCGCGGCAGTTGCAGTCGTACCTCGGCAGCGGCGACAAGAACAACCAGAACTAAGCCGACGACAACCTCTACTACTACCCCACTAACCCCCGACACTCGGTGGTCTCAGAGACTCGAGGAGACGACAGATCGCTATGTCACAGCCCCCACCACTTTCCCTCTCCAGCAGCCTGATACGTTAGCGGATAGGTAGGAGTTATATATACATACGAGGCAAGGTCGTGCGGTAGTCTCAGTCGTTCCTCGGTTGCGGCGGCAACGGCGACAACGACAACCAGAATGACAACGACGACAACAACCACCACAACCCTACCACTCTCCCTAGACACTCGGTGGTCTCCGTGACATGAGATGGGTCGCTACGTCACAGCCCTCTCCACCACCACTTTTCCTCTCCGGCGGCCGATACTTCAGCTAATAGATGAAAGTTATATATACTAGGCAAGGTCGCGCGGCAGCCACAATCGTTCTTCGGCAGCAGCAGCGGCGACGACAAAACGACTCCAACCCCACCACACTACTTATTATCCGAAACCTGAGGAGACGACGGGTCGCTACGTTACAGTTCCCCTACCACCACAACCTTCCGATACTCGGTGGTCTCAGAGACTCGAGATGACGACGTTTCGCTACGTCACAGTCCCCACCGATAACTTAGCCGATGGGGGGGCCTATGAATACAAGCAAAGATCGCGCGGCAGCTTCAGTCGTTCTTCGACAGCGGCGGCGGCAGCAACGACGACCGACGAAGACCGGAACGACGACGACGAAAGCAACTTCTACCACGACCACACCGCCTACTTGGTCACTGAGGCTTTCGACAAGATTGCTCCCCGGGGGCGTCTGCCTAAGGGACTAACAGGACGTCAAAAGACCCCTCCCTATTATGAGATCCATTTTTTTTTTTTTTGATCAGGTCAGGTCAGGTCAGGTCAGGTTGTGACCGGACGATGGGTCTTGAGAGTTCGGGAGTTATGTGATTTAGGTAGTTTTCCTACCTTTAACACGGTCGCCAGTCTGTTTCTCTAGACTACGGACAAGATCTCTGGATCCCCGGAATGAGAACCCCTTCGCCAGATGAGTACCGCTGCTGCGTTGTCTATCTGGTCCACAGACAGGACCACTGGATCCCCAGGATGAGAACCCCTGTTCCAGATGGTCACCACTGTTACTTGGTTTACCTTGTCTCTCGACAAGATTTATGGATCCCCAGAATGAGAACCCCTTCTACAGATGAGCACCTTTACCGCTTCACTGCTCGCTGTACTGCGTAGCTTCCTTTGTGAGAGACAAAGGCACAAGATGACGTCATCCAACTGTCACCTTTGTTCGTCATTCGCAATGACGCAACACACGCGTTATTAATAATTAATCGGATTAATTATTATTTCAGGAATCACCAGGATGTGGCAGCTTCCCGTCTATGCATCAGGATCTGTCCAGGATTCCCCGAAGACGTCTCCACGCACAGGATTTCGTTGATGGTTAAATGAACGGGCACACGTTTTATATTATAAATATAAAATATTTATTTTAAA
>NW_028141164.1:29669-39669 GCF_030444845.1 Prenolepis imparis | reverse complement strand
GGTTAGGTTAGGTTAGGTTAGGTTAGGTTAGGTTAGGTTAGGTTAGGTTAGGTTAGGTTAGGTTAGGTTAGGTTAGGTTAGGTTAGGTTAGGTTAGGTTAGGTTAGGTTAGGTTAGGTTAGGTTAGGTTAGGTTAGGTTAGGTTAGGTTAGGTTAGGTTAGGTTAGGTTAGGTTAGGTTAGGTTAGGTTAGGTTAGGTTAGGTTAGGTTAGGTTAGGTTAGGTTAGGTTAGGTTAGGTTAGGTTAGGTTAGGTTAGGTTAGGTTAGGTTAGGTTAGGTTAGGTTAGGTTAGGTTAGGTTAGGTTAGGTTAGGTTAGGTTAGGTTAGGTTAGGTTAGGTTAGGTTAGGTTAGGTTAGGTTAGGTTAGGTTAGGTTAGGTTAGGTTAGGTTAGGTTAGGTTAGGTTAGGTTAGGTTAGGTTAGGTTAGGTTAGGTTAGGTTAGGTTAGGTTAGGTTAGGTTAGGTTAGGTTAGGTTAGGTTAGGTTAGGTTAGGTTAGGTTAGGTTAGGTTAGGTTAGGTTAGGTTAGGTTAGGTTAGGTTAGGTTAGGTTAGGTTAGGTTAGGTTAGGTTAGGTTAGGTTAGGTTAGGTTAGGTTAGGTTAGGTTAGGTTAGGTTAGGTTAGGTTAGGTTAGGTTAGGTTAGGTTAGGTTAGGTTAGGTTAGGTTAGGTTAGGTTAGGTTAGGTTAGGTTAGGTTAGGTTAGGTTAGGTTAGGTTAGGTTAGGTTAGGTTAGGTTAGGTTAGGTTAGGTTAGGTTAGGTTAGGTTAGGTTAGGTTAGGTTAGGTTAGGTTAGGTTAGGTTAGGTTAGGTTAGGTTAGGTTAGGTTAGGTTAGGTTAGGTTAGGTTAGGTTAGGTTAGGTTAGGTTAGGTTAGGTTAGGTTAGGTTAGGTTAGGTTAGGTTAGGTTAGGTTAGGTTAGGTTAGGTTAGGTTAGGTTAGGTTAGGTTAGGTTAGGTTAGGTTAGGTTAGGTTAGGTTAGGTTAGGTTAGGTTAGGTTAGGTTAGGTTAGGTTAGGTTAGGTTAGGTTAGGTTAGGTTAGGTTAGGTTAGGTTAGGTTAGGTTAGGTTAGGTTAGGTTAGGTTAGGTTAGGTTAGGTTAGGTTAGGTTAGGTTAGGTTAGGTTAGGTTAGGTTAGGTTAGGTTAGGTTAGGTTAGGTTAGGTTAGGTTAGGTTAGGTTAGGTTAGGTTAGGTTAGGTTAGGTTAGGTTAGGTTAGGTTAGGTTAGGTTAGGTTAGGTTAGGTTAGGTTAGGTTAGGTTAGGTTAGGTTAGGTTAGGTTAGGTTAGGTTAGGTTAGGTTAGGTTAGGTTAGGTTAGGTTAGGTTAGGTTAGGTTAGGTTAGGTTAGGTTAGGTTAGGTTAGGTTAGGTTAGGTTAGGTTAGGTTAGGTTAGGTTAGGTTAGGTTAGGTTAGGTTAGGTTAGGTTAGGTTAGGTTAGGTTAGGTTAGGTTAGGTTAGGTTAGGTTAGGTTAGGTTAGGTTAGGTTAGGTTAGGTTAGGTTAGGTTAGGTTAGGTTAGGTTAGGTTAGGTTAGGTTAGGTTAGGTTAGGTTAGGTTAGGTTAGGTTAGGTTAGGTTAGGTTAGGTTAGGTTAGGTTAGGTTAGGTTAGGTTAGGTTAGGTTAGGTTAGGTTAGGTTAGGTTAGGTTAGGTTAGGTTAGGTTAGGTTAGGTTAGGTTAGGTTAGGTTAGGTTAGGTTAGGTTAGGTTAGGTTAGGTTAGGTTAGGTTAGGTTAGGTTAGGTTAGGTTAGGTTAGGTTAGGTTAGGTTAGGTTAGGTTAGGTTAGGTTAGGTTAGGTTAGGTTAGGTTAGGTTAGGTTAGGTTAGGTTAGGTTAGGTTAGGTTAGGTTAGGTTAGGTTAGGTTAGGTTAGGTTAGGTTAGGTTAGGTTAGGTTAGGTTAGGTTAGGTTAGGTTAGGTTAGGTTAGGTTAGGTTAGGTTAGGTTAGGTTAGGTTAGGTTAGGTTAGGTTAGGTTAGGTTAGGTTAGGTTAGGTTAGGTTAGGTTAGGTTAGGTTAGGTTAGGTTAGGTTAGGTTAGGTTAGGTTAGGTTAGGTTAGGTTAGGTTAGGTTAGGTTAGGTTAGGTTAGGTTAGGTTAGGTTAGGTTAGGTTAGGTTAGGTTAGGTTAGGTTAGGTTAGGTTAGGTTAGGTTAGGTTAGGTTAGGTTAGGTTAGGTTAGGTTAGGTTAGGTTAGGTTAGGTTAGGTTAGGTTAGGTTAGGTTAGGTTAGGTTAGGTTAGGTTAGGTTAGGTTAGGTTAGGTTAGGTTAGGTTAGGTTAGGTTAGGTTAGGTTAGGTTAGGTTAGGTTAGGTTAGGTTAGGTTAGGTTAGGTTAGGTTAGGTTAGGTTAGGTTAGGTTAGGTTAGGTTAGGTTAGGTTAGGTTAGGTTAGGTTAGGTTAGGTTAGGTTAGGTTAGGTTAGGTTAGGTTAGGTTAGGTTAGGTTAGGTTAGGTTAGGTTAGGTTAGGTTAGGTTAGGTTAGGTTAGGTTAGGTTAGGTTAGGTTAGGTTAGGTTAGGTTAGGTTAGGTTAGGTTAGGTTAGGTTAGGTTAGGTTAGGTTAGGTTAGGTTAGGTTAGGTTAGGTTAGGTTAGGTTAGGTTAGGTTAGGTTAGGTTAGGTTAGGTTAGGTTAGGTTAGGTTAGGTTAGGTTAGGTTAGGTTAGGTTAGGTTAGGTTAGGTTAGGTTAGGTTAGGTTAGGTTAGGTTAGGTTAGGTTAGGTTAGGTTAGGTTAGGTTAGGTTAGGTTAGGTTAGGTTAGGTTAGGTTAGGTTAGGTTAGGTTAGGTTAGGTTAGGTTAGGTTAGGTTAGGTTAGGTTAGGTTAGGTTAGGTTAGGTTAGGTTAGGTTAGGTTAGGTTAGGTTAGGTTAGGTTAGGTTAGGTTAGGTTAGGTTAGGTTAGGTTAGGTTAGGTTAGGTTAGGTTAGGTTAGGTTAGGTTAGGTTAGGTTAGGTTAGGTTAGGTTAGGTTAGGTTAGGTTAGGTTAGGTTAGGTTAGGTTAGGTTAGGTTAGGTTAGGTTAGGTTAGGTTAGGTTAGGTTAGGTTAGGTTAGGTTAGGTTAGGTTAGGTTAGGTTAGGTTAGGTTAGGTTAGGTTAGGTTAGGTTAGGTTAGGTTAGGTTAGGTTAGGTTAGGTTAGGTTAGGTTAGGTTAGGTTAGGTTAGGTTAGGTTAGGTTAGGTTAGGTTAGGTTAGGTTAGGTTAGGTTAGGTTAGGTTAGGTTAGGTTAGGTTAGGTTAGGTTAGGTTAGGTTAGGTTAGGTTAGGTTAGGTTAGGTTAGGTTAGGTTAGGTTAGGTTAGGTTAGGTTAGGTTAGGTTAGGTTAGGTTAGGTTAGGTTAGGTTAGGTTAGGTTAGGTTAGGTTAGGTTAGGTTAGGTTAGGTTAGGTTAGGTTAGGTTAGGTTAGGTTAGGTTAGGTTAGGTTAGGTTAGGTTAGGTTAGGTTAGGTTAGGTTAGGTTAGGTTAGGTTAGGTTAGGTTAGGTTAGGTTAGGTTAGGTTAGGTTAGGTTAGGTTAGGTTAGGTTAGGTTAGGTTAGGTTAGGTTAGGTTAGGTTAGGTTAGGTTAGGTTAGGTTAGGTTAGGTTAGGTTAGGTTAGGTTAGGTTAGGTTAGGTTAGGTTAGGTTAGGTTAGGTTAGGTTAGGTTAGGTTAGGTTAGGTTAGGTTAGGTTAGGTTAGGTTAGGTTAGGTTAGGTTAGGTTAGGTTAGGTTAGGTTAGGTTAGGTTAGGTTAGGTTAGGTTAGGTTAGGTTAGGTTAGGTTAGGTTAGGTTAGGTTAGGTTAGGTTAGGTTAGGTTAGGTTAGGTTAGGTTAGGTTAGGTTAGGTTAGGTTAGGTTAGGTTAGGTTAGGTTAGGTTAGGTTAGGTTAGGTTAGGTTAGGTTAGGTTAGGTTAGGTTAGGTTAGGTTAGGTTAGGTTAGGTTAGGTTAGGTTAGGTTAGGTTAGGTTAGGTTAGGTTAGGTTAGGTTAGGTTAGGTTAGGTTAGGTTAGGTTAGGTTAGGTTAGGTTAGGTTAGGTTAGGTTAGGTTAGGTTAGGTTAGGTTAGGTTAGGTTAGGTTAGGTTAGGTTAGGTTAGGTTAGGTTAGGTTAGGTTAGGTTAGGTTAGGTTAGGTTAGGTTAGGTTAGGTTAGGTTAGGTTAGGTTAGGTTAGGTTAGGTTAGGTTAGGTTAGGTTAGGTTAGGTTAGGTTAGGTTAGGTTAGGTTAGGTTAGGTTAGGTTAGGTTAGGTTAGGTTAGGTTAGGTTAGGTTAGGTTAGGTTAGGTTAGGTTAGGTTAGGTTAGGTTAGGTTAGGTTAGGTTAGGTTAGGTTAGGTTAGGTTAGGTTAGGTTAGGTTAGGTTAGGTTAGGTTAGGTTAGGTTAGGTTAGGTTAGGTTAGGTTAGGTTAGGTTAGGTTAGGTTAGGTTAGGTTAGGTTAGGTTAGGTTAGGTTAGGTTAGGTTAGGTTAGGTTAGGTTAGGTTAGGTTAGGTTAGGTTAGGTTAGGTTAGGTTAGGTTAGGTTAGGTTAGGTTAGGTTAGGTTAGGTTAGGTTAGGTTAGGTTAGGTTAGGTTAGGTTAGGTTAGGTTAGGTTAGGTTAGGTTAGGTTAGGTTAGGTTAGGTTAGGTTAGGTTAGGTTAGGTTAGGTTAGGTTAGGTTAGGTTAGGTTAGGTTAGGTTAGGTTAGGTTAGGTTAGGTTAGGTTAGGTTAGGTTAGGTTAGGTTAGGTTAGGTTAGGTTAGGTTAGGTTAGGTTAGGTTAGGTTAGGTTAGGTTAGGTTAGGTTAGGTTAGGTTAGGTTAGGTTAGGTTAGGTTAGGTTAGGTTAGGTTAGGTTAGGTTAGGTTAGGTTAGGTTAGGTTAGGTTAGGTTAGGTTAGGTTAGGTTAGGTTAGGTTAGGTTAGGTTAGGTTAGGTTAGGTTAGGTTAGGTTAGGTTAGGTTAGGTTAGGTTAGGTTAGGTTAGGTTAGGTTAGGTTAGGTTAGGTTAGGTTAGGTTAGGTTAGGTTAGGTTAGGTTAGGTTAGGTTAGGTTAGGTTAGGTTAGGTTAGGTTAGGTTAGGTTAGGTTAGGTTAGGTTAGGTTAGGTTAGGTTAGGTTAGGTTAGGTTAGGTTAGGTTAGGTTAGGTTAGGTTAGGTTAGGTTAGGTTAGGTTAGGTTAGGTTAGGTTAGGTTAGGTTAGGTTAGGTTAGGTTAGGTTAGGTTAGGTTAGGTTAGGTTAGGTTAGGTTAGGTTAGGTTAGGTTAGGTTAGGTTAGGTTAGGTTAGGTTAGGTTAGGTTAGGTTAGGTTAGGTTAGGTTAGGTTAGGTTAGGTTAGGTTAGGTTAGGTTAGGTTAGGTTAGGTTAGGTTAGGTTAGGTTAGGTTAGGTTAGGTTAGGTTAGGTTAGGTTAGGTTAGGTTAGGTTAGGTTAGGTTAGGTTAGGTTAGGTTAGGTTAGGTTAGGTTAGGTTAGGTTAGGTTAGGTTAGGTTAGGTTAGGTTAGGTTAGGTTAGGTTAGGTTAGGTTAGGTTAGGTTAGGTTAGGTTAGGTTAGGTTAGGTTAGGTTAGGTTAGGTTAGGTTAGGTTAGGTTAGGTTAGGTTAGGTTAGGTTAGGTTAGGTTAGGTTAGGTTAGGTTAGGTTAGGTTAGGTTAGGTTAGGTTAGGTTAGGTTAGGTTAGGTTAGGTTAGGTTAGGTTAGGTTAGGTTAGGTTAGGTTAGGTTAGGTTAGGTTAGGTTAGGTTAGGTTAGGTTAGGTTAGGTTAGGTTAGGTTAGGTTAGGTTAGGTTAGGTTAGGTTAGGTTAGGTTAGGTTAGGTTAGGTTAGGTTAGGTTAGGTTAGGTTAGGTTAGGTTAGGTTAGGTTAGGTTAGGTTAGGTTAGGTTAGGTTAGGTTAGGTTAGGTTAGGTTAGGTTAGGTTAGGTTAGGTTAGGTTAGGTTAGGTTAGGTTAGGTTAGGTTAGGTTAGGTTAGGTTAGGTTAGGTTAGGTTAGGTTAGGTTAGGTTAGGTTAGGTTAGGTTAGGTTAGGTTAGGTTAGGTTAGGTTAGGTTAGGTTAGGTTAGGTTAGGTTAGGTTAGGTTAGGTTAGGTTAGGTTAGGTTAGGTTAGGTTAGGTTAGGTTAGGTTAGGTTAGGTTAGGTTAGGTTAGGTTAGGTTAGGTTAGGTTAGGTTAGGTTAGGTTAGGTTAGGTTAGGTTAGGTTAGGTTAGGTTAGGTTAGGTTAGGTTAGGTTAGGTTAGGTTAGGTTAGGTTAGGTTAGGTTAGGTTAGGTTAGGTTAGGTTAGGTTAGGTTAGGTTAGGTTAGGTTAGGTTAGGTTAGGTTAGGTTAGGTTAGGTTAGGTTAGGTTAGGTTAGGTTAGGTTAGGTTAGGTTAGGTTAGGTTAGGTTAGGTTAGGTTAGGTTAGGTTAGGTTAGGTTAGGTTAGGTTAGGTTAGGTTAGGTTAGGTTAGGTTAGGTTAGGTTAGGTTAGGTTAGGTTAGGTTAGGTTAGGTTAGGTTAGGTTAGGTTAGGTTAGGTTAGGTTAGGTTAGGTTAGGTTAGGTTAGGTTAGGTTAGGTTAGGTTAGGTTAGGTTAGGTTAGGTTAGGTTAGGTTAGGTTAGGTTAGGTTAGGTTAGGTTAGGTTAGGTTAGGTTAGGTTAGGTTAGGTTAGGTTAGGTTAGGTTAGGTTAGGTTAGGTTAGGTTAGGTTAGGTTAGGTTAGGTTAGGTTAGGTTAGGTTAGGTTAGGTTAGGTTAGGTTAGGTTAGGTTAGGTTAGGTTAGGTTAGGTTAGGTTAGGTTAGGTTAGGTTAGGTTAGGTTAGGTTAGGTTAGGTTAGGTTAGGTTAGGTTAGGTTAGGTTAGGTTAGGTTAGGTTAGGTTAGGTTAGGTTAGGTTAGGTTAGGTTAGGTTAGGTTAGGTTAGGTTAGGTTAGGTTAGGTTAGGTTAGGTTAGGTTAGGTTAGGTTAGGTTAGGTTAGGTTAGGTTAGGTTAGGTTAGGTTAGGTTAGGTTAGGTTAGGTTAGGTTAGGTTAGGTTAGGTTAGGTTAGGTTAGGTTAGGTTAGGTTAGGTTAGGTTAGGTTAGGTTAGGTTAGGTTAGGTTAGGTTAGGTTAGGTTAGGTTAGGTTAGGTTAGGTTAGGTTAGGTTAGGTTAGGTTAGGTTAGGTTAGGTTAGGTTAGGTTAGGTTAGGTTAGGTTAGGTTAGGTTAGGTTAGGTTAGGTTAGGTTAGGTTAGGTTAGGTTAGGTTAGGTTAGGTTAGGTTAGGTTAGGTTAGGTTAGGTTAGGTTAGGTTAGGTTAGGTTAGGTTAGGTTAGGTTAGGTTAGGTTAGGTTAGGTTAGGTTAGGTTAGGTTAGGTTAGGTTAGGTTAGGTTAGGTTAGGTTAGGTTAGGTTAGGTTAGGTTAGGTTAGGTTAGGTTAGGTTAGGTTAGGTTAGGTTAGGTTAGGTTAGGTTAGGTTAGGTTAGGTTAGGTTAGGTTAGGTTAGGTTAGGTTAGGTTAGGTTAGGTTAGGTTAGGTTAGGTTAGGTTAGGTTAGGTTAGGTTAGGTTAGGTTAGGTTAGGTTAGGTTAGGTTAGGTTAGGTTAGGTTAGGTTAGGTTAGGTTAGGTTAGGTTAGGTTAGGTTAGGTTAGGTTAGGTTAGGTTAGGTTAGGTTAGGTTAGGTTAGGTTAGGTTAGGTTAGGTTAGGTTAGGTTAGGTTAGGTTAGGTTAGGTTAGGTTAGGTTAGGTTAGGTTAGGTTAGGTTAGGTTAGGTTAGGTTAGGTTAGGTTAGGTTAGGTTAGGTTAGGTTAGGTTAGGTTAGGTTAGGTTAGGTTAGGTTAGGTTAGGTTAGGTTAGGTTAGGTTAGGTTAGGTTAGGTTAGGTTAGGTTAGGTTAGGTTAGGTTAGGTTAGGTTAGGTTAGGTTAGGTTAGGTTAGGTTAGGTTAGGTTAGGTTAGGTTAGGTTAGGTTAGGTTAGGTTAGGTTAGGTTAGGTTAGGTTAGGTTAGGTTAGGTTAGGTTAGGTTAGGTTAGGTTAGGTTAGGTTAGGTTAGGTTAGGTTAGGTTAGGTTAGGTTAGGTTAGGTTAGGTTAGGTTAGGTTAGGTTAGGTTAGGTTAGGTTAGGTTAGGTTAGGTTAGGTTAGGTTAGGTTAGGTTAGGTTAGGTTAGGTTAGGTTAGGTTAGGTTAGGTTAGGTTAGGTTAGGTTAGGTTAGGTTAGGTTAGGTTAGGTTAGGTTAGGTTAGGTTAGGTTAGGTTAGGTTAGGTTAGGTTAGGTTAGGTTAGGTTAGGTTAGGTTAGGTTAGGTTAGGTTAGGTTAGGTTAGGTTAGGTTAGGTTAGGTTAGGTTAGGTTAGGTTAGGTTAGGTTAGGTTAGGTTAGGTTAGGTTAGGTTAGGTTAGGTTAGGTTAGGTTAGGTTAGGTTAGGTTAGGTTAGGTTAGGTTAGGTTAGGTTAGGTTAGGTTAGGTTAGGTTAGGTTAGGTTAGGTTAGGTTAGGTTAGGTTAGGTTAGGTTAGGTTAGGTTAGGTTAGGTTAGGTTAGGTTAGGTTAGGTTAGGTTAGGTTAGGTTAGGTTAGGTTAGGTTAGGTTAGGTTAGGTTAGGTTAGGTTAGGTTAGGTTAGGTTAGGTTAGGTTAGGTTAGGTTAGGTTAGGTTAGGTTAGGTTAGGTTAGGTTAGGTTAGGTTAGGTTAGGTTAGGTTAGGTTAGGTTAGGTTAGGTTAGGTTAGGTTAGGTTAGGTTAGGTTAGGTTAGGTTAGGTTAGGTTAGGTTAGGTTAGGTTAGGTTAGGTTAGGTTAGGTTAGGTTAGGTTAGGTTAGGTTAGGTTAGGTTAGGTTAGGTTAGGTTAGGTTAGGTTAGGTTAGGTTAGGTTAGGTTAGGTTAGGTTAGGTTAGGTTAGGTTAGGTTAGGTTAGGTTAGGTTAGGTTAGGTTAGGTTAGGTTAGGTTAGGTTAGGTTAGGTTAGGTTAGGTTAGGTTAGGTTAGGTTAGGTTAGGTTAGGTTAGGTTAGGTTAGGTTAGGTTAGGTTAGGTTAGGTTAGGTTAGGTTAGGTTAGGTTAGGTTAGGTTAGGTTAGGTTAGGTTAGGTTAGGTTAGGTTAGGTTAGGTTAGGTTAGGTTAGGTTAGGTTAGGTTAGGTTAGGTTAGGTTAGGTTAGGTTAGGTTAGGTTAGGTTAGGTTAGGTTAGGTTAGGTTAGGTTAGGTTAGGTTAGGTTAGGTTAGGTTAGGTTAGGTTAGGTTAGGTTAGGTTAGGTTAGGTTAGGTTAGGTTAGGTTAGGTTAGGTTAGGTTAGGTTAGGTTAGGTTAGGTTAGGTTAGGTTAGGTTAGGTTAGGTTAGGTTAGGTTAGGTTAGGTTAGGTTAGGTTAGGTTAGGTTAGGTTAGGTTAGGTTAGGTTAGGTTAGGTTAGGTTAGGTTAGGTTAGGTTAGGTTAGGTTAGGTTAGGTTAGGTTAGGTTAGGTTAGGTTAGGTTAGGTTAGGTTAGGTTAGGTTAGGTTAGGTTAGGTTAGGTTAGGTTAGGTTAGGTTAGGTTAGGTTAGGTTAGGTTAGGTTAGGTTAGGTTAGGTTAGGTTAGGTTAGGTTAGGTTAGGTTAGGTTAGGTTAGGTTAGGTTATGGTTAGGTTAGGTTAGGTTAGGTTAGGTTAGGTTAGGTTAGGTTAGGTTAGGTTAGGTTAGGTTAGGTTAGGTTAGGTTAGGTTAGGTTAGGTTAGGTTAGGTTAGGTTAGGTTAGGTTAGGTTAGGTTAGGTTAGGTTAGGTTAGGTTAGGTTAGGTTAGGTTAGGTTAGGTTAGGTTAGGTTAGGTTAGGTTAGGTTAGGTTAGGTTAGGTTAGGTTAGGTTAGGTTAGGTTAGGTTAGGTTAGGTTAGGTTAGGTTAGGTTAGGTTAGGTTAGGTTAGGTTAGGTTAGGTTAGGTTAGGTTAGGTTAGGTTAGGTTAGGTTAGGTTAGGTTAGGTTAGGTTAGGTTAGGTTAGGTTAGGTTAGGTTAGGTTAGGTTAGGTTAGGTTAGGTTAGGTTAGGTTAGGTTAGGTTAGGTTAGGTTAGGTTAGGTTAGGTTAGGTTAGGTTAGGTTAGGTTAGGTTAGGTTAGGTTAGGTTAGGTTAGGTTAGGTTAGGTTAGGTTAGGTTAGGTTAGGTTAGGTTAGGTTAGGTT
>NW_028141164.1:0-29569 GCF_030444845.1 Prenolepis imparis | reverse complement strand
AAGCAGTGGTATCAACGCAGAGTACTAAAAGGCTACGTCAAACGTAAATGTCAGAGTCTGTGCGCATGTGTCATTATTAGCAGTAGTTAAACAGACGAATCTTGATCTTAGTACGCTATTTATTTAGTAAAATACTACTTATAATCACGATTTTTATTCTCTCTAAAGGTAATTTTTTCATAATTATTAAAATTAAATAGCCTGCGATCAATTCGTGACATTTCAACAAACTCCACATTATTTATAAAGCCGACGAGCACATAACCTCCTTGAAATGTCATCGACCACATGTATTGTTTTTGATAATTAAATCACAAAAAAAGGTATCACAATCAATTGCGAGGCTTATACTTAATTCTGTACATATTCAGCTTTCATCTTTGGTAAGTGAAAAAAGTATACAATTGCTAATTTTCATTATAAAATTAAATAAGAAATATGGAAATCAAATAAGAAATACATAATCACAGTCAACTTCATCATTTTCAGTCAATGGACTACGAGAAGCAAAAGGATGAAGTTACTGCATTGGAAAGTATCTACAATGAAGAGGAATTTTCATATTACGAGGAAAACGGTCGATTTAATTGCACTTTTAAAATATTCGTAAACCTTCCAGAAAAATATCACTTGACATACAAGGATTTGAGACACGACACAGATTCTAAGCAAGAAGTACAGATATCGTATTTGCCACCGTTAACATTACACGTTACATTGCCAGAGGATTATCCATCTGTGTCTGCCCCTATATTTACATTATGTTCCTCTTGGTTACGTCCAGTAATACTGTCAAAGTTATGCAAAAAGCTCGACTTGTTATGGGAGAACAGCAAACAAGAGATTCTGTTTACATGGATGGAGTTTGTTCAAGATAAAACGCTCAAGTTCTTGAAAATAAAAGATCATCTGGATATGGATTATATGTATACATCGTACAAAAAGACATTGGAAAAATTACAGAATTTGCAAGCAAATAAGGAAATAGATGAACAATGTAACAAACAGTGCAACAGTGAAGTCAGTAAAGAGAGTGGTGCATCAAAGAAGACTAATGTCATTGACAAGAGAGCCATTTTAGATTGTCCAATTGGTAAAAATCCTATTCAGGTATTGATCGATTACAACGAGAAATGGAAACAAATTGAATTCAAAAAGAGTTTTTATACATGTAATATCTGTTTCACTGATAAATTGGGAGAACATTGTACACAATTTTTGCCTTGTACTCATACTTTTTGTAAAGATTGCATCAAAGGTTATTTTGAAGTAAAGATTAAGGAAGGAAGTGTACAAAATATCTGTTGTCCCGAAGAAAAGTGTAAATTTGAAGCTACGCCTAATCAGGTAATCATTTCGTATTATATATTTTTGTTGCTTAATATTGAAATTTTATGTAAAACTATTGTTGGATTTACAGATTAAAGACTTAGTAAGTTCAGAGTTGTTTTCAAAATATGATTCCCTACTATTAAGTACTACATTAGACACTATGATGGACATAATTTACTGTCCAAGACGGCACTGTCAATATCCAGTCACTCGTGATCCTGATGACTACATGGCAAAATGTCCCGTTTGTCAATATGCATTTTGTGTTCGTTGCAAGATGGTTTATCACGGAATAGAACCCTGTAAGATTAGTTCAGGTACGTGCCTAGATCTTACTTTTAAGACGATTGTGTATTCAATAATATACAAAACACCTGTATTACTCATTTTTTTGTATCTAGTCCTAAAATATTTACGTTAGAAATATATTAATTTTTATAATAATTTTGATTTGTTATTAATAGCTGAGAAACAACGATTATTCAATGAATATCAATCAGCCAGCAATGAAAAGAAAGCAGAGATGGAAAAGCGTTACGGCAAGAGACAACTTCAAACAATGATAGAGAATGCTATGTCTGAAAATTGGATTAATGATAATAGTCATAATTGTCCTCACTGCAAGACAGCGATCGAGGTATTTAAATACGAAAAAATTTCGAGCTTGTTGAAATCAATTATACGATACGTAATCTCGATATTCTGTTAATTTACAGAAATCGGATGGTTGTAATAAGATGACCTGTTCGCATTGTGGCACATTTTTCTGTTGGTTGTGCGGCACGCGGCTCAATCCCGAGACGCCTTACTTACATTTTCGAAATTCGGAATCCAAGTGTTTCAATATGTTGTATCGCGGTGTAATACCTGATGAACCGGACGACGATGACGATTTTGATTTTCACGCCGAATATTTGGATTACTATTCCGAGGATGAAGAATACATCGATGAAGATTTCGTCTTAGAGTTTGACGATTGAATAAACTTCGTTAAATCGTGTAATATAATCTATAAATTTGCGAAACATATATCGATATTCATCAGGATACGGTTTTTTTTATCAGTTTTGCTGTTTATTATAATTAAATTAGATTATGTTTTGCGCAAACTGTATTGTAGCAAATTTTAATTCAATTGAACTTGAGAAATTATTTATTTTTATGAGTATGTGAATCTAGTTTTATCGTGATTGCTATTGTGCTATTGTAAAATTACATCGCAAAATATAAATTATTTTTTTAATAGTATCTTGATTATGAATATCTTGCTCCTTTTAAAATTAATGTATGTAATAAACATTGATATCTTTAAATTTTTTCATATATTTAATTAGAAAAATGAAATTAGACAAAGTTATATCTCATGTAATTGTGTAAAAAAAAAAAACATCCTTAATATAAGAGAGCAATGTATAAATACACAGATTAATATTTTTGCAATAATTTAATAATTTACTTAAATTCTCATTTGAGAGAAAAATATAGGTGTATCAATCAGTCATAAGCTTGCATTGCAAATGGATCGCTCTATTTCAAAACGTATGGAGACATTTTAGACAAAGCTGTAACACAGGCAGGCAAATGGTATTCGCGTCTCTTAGTATTCCTCGGCGCCTTCTTCACCCTCGCCTTCTGCGGAGTCCATTCCGACCTCTTCGTAATCCTTCTCCAGGGCAGCAAGATCTTCGCGCGCCTCGGAGAATTCTCCCTCTTCCATTCCCTCGCCGACGTACCAGTGGACGAATGCGCGCTTGGCATACATAAGATCAAACTTGTGATCAAGACGGGCCCAAGCCTCCGCGATAGCGGTGGTGTTGGACAACATGCAGACGGCGCGCTGGACCTTTGCAAGATCGCCACCCGGGACGACGGTCGGCGGCTGATAATTGATGCCGACTTTGAAACCAGTGGGACACCAGTCGACGAATTGGATAGTACGCTTCGTCTTGATAGTGGCAATCGCTGCGTTGACGTCTTTGGGCACGACATCGCCGCGATAAAGCATACAGCAGGCCATGTATTTACCGTGACGCGGATCACACTTGACCATCTGATTAGCCGGTTCGAAGCAAGCATTCGTAATCTCAGAGACAGAAAGTTGTTCGTGATAGGCTTTCTCGGCCGAGATGACAGGCGCGTATGTGACCAGAGGGAAATGGATTCTTGGGTAGGGTACCAGATTGGTCTGGAATTCCGTTAGATCGACGTTCAGGGCACCGTCGAATCGCAGAGACGCCGTGATGGAGGACACGATCTGACCGATCAAGCGATTGAGATTCGTATAGGTCGGCCTTTCAATGTCCAGGTTGCGACGACAGATATCGTAGATCGCCTCGTTGTCAACCATAAATGCGCAATCGGAATGTTCAAGAGTGGTGTGCGTTGTCAGGATCGAGTTGTAGGGCTCGACCACAGCCGTGGAGACTTGTGGTGCAGGATAGATAGCAAACTCGAGCTTCGACTTCTTTCCGTAATCGACAGATAAACGTTCCATCAACAGGGACGTAAAACCAGAGCCGGTACCGCCGCCGAACGAGTGGAAAATAAGGAAACCTTGCAAACCAGTACATTGGTCTGCGAGCTTGCGGATGCGGTCGAGTACGAGGTCGACTATCTCCTTGCCGATCGTATAATGACCGCGAGCGTAGTTGTTTGCAGCATCCTCCTTGCCAGTAATTAATTGTTCCGGATGAAACAATTGACGGTAAGTTCCAGTGCGAACCTCATCTGCGCACAAAGATTGAAAAATTGTAGTACAATTTTTTGCAATTTATCAAATATAAGATAAATTATTGAAACATTACATGGATGAAATACGTACCAACTACAGTAGGCTCCAAATCGATGAAGACAGCCCTGGGTACATGTTTGCCAGCGCCAGTCTCACTGAAGAAGGTGTTGAAACTGTCGTCTCCACCTCCGATAGTCTTGTCAGAGGGCATTTGGCCGTCCGGTTGAATGCCATGTTCCAGGCAATACAACTCCCAGCAGGCATTGCCGATTTGTACACCAGCTTGGCCAACATGGATTGAGATACATTCACGCTAAAGAAATCACATAACATTAATGACATGTCAAAGATTTTCATTTTCAGATATAAGTAATAATAAGCGAGAAAATGCTGAAAACGATTGATCAATCAAACGCTTTCAGTACTTGCAGCGTCAAGACAGAGACGCAGCCTGAAATAAATCAATACAATGAACTTTCCAAAATGGCTTATTGAGGTCAATGTCCCGATAATCGTACATTAATATATTCAAATAATCGACAAGCTTATAGCACAGATATTTACATAATAATAGTAAGCGTAGATGTGGTAAGATTAAATTACTCGTACAACACGAATTCTTTTCAGACAAAGGGATGACGCTATTTAAATTTAGCATCAACCGGCCGGCGTTTAACCGTTAACAAAATGGCCGACTTCCTTTCAGGAAGGATGATGGGCGTCGAGAAAGCCGATGTACGATTCTACGCGAAGGAGAACCCGATGAATTGTCGAACTTACCATTTTGTATTATAATTTGTTTCTTGTCTTCTCTTAGAAAAACTGAGCCAAGTAGCCGCCGCAGGAGAACGATAGTTGGCGAAAGCAAGTAATGGAGCTTCTGCTAACAACTATGGTACGTTCGTCGTCTGAGCAACTATTGGGTATTGGGCGAGCGACGCCTAACTGCACTCTATTTATACCTCCTGGAATCGACCGTTCCAGCGCGCGCTGATTGGCGGGCGATGATCTCACCTCGCGCTGCGATTGGTCCTCTCGACCGCAGCACTCGTCACTCCCGACAGCCGTTCCTACGCGCCGACAAAGCAGCGCCGAATCGTCGACATTCATTTCATTATTTTGTCCCGCAATGCGCTCATTTCGCGTCCTATACAATTTACACGGATCGTCGAAACGCGCGGGAATAAATGGATAAGGATGCGGATTTCTACAAAATTCCATGTTTCACATTATACATGTATATGTATATGCGTACATGATGTTGCTAGGCAGGAGCGAATATATGAGACATTCATTCGTGTCAATTGCACCATATTTGGGCCGCATCTTTCTCGAGGCATGACCGAATCGTTTTCTCCGGCGTTTCTTTTTTTGGTAAAACGAAAACCCGCCGAGAGAAAACGCCCATATGATTCTGATTAAGGAAATGATATATAAAATCATTTGACAAATCTCATTTGATAAATTTAAAATTATTCATTATCCTAGATATTTTTTTATCCTCCGATATGTCTGGAGCAGAGTGCGTTTCATGATCTGATTAATTTGCACTCGAATTCATTCTGCATTAATACATATAGCCATATTTCAGGCGATGATAAGTATATACAGTTATGTTGCTTGCAACGATGACTCAGGCTCACTTGGGCCAGTGAAAGAGTATTAAAATATAACAGAAAATATATTATTTTAATTGTATTATCATAATAATACATGCAGGAATTCTATTAATAAACATTAATTTAATTGCTTTTTTTCTAAAAAAATCTCTACAATTTTATTACATACACGACAAAATATGTTAATTTTTTAATTTTCTTGCAATCTTCTAATTACAGATAATTTGGAAACATTCAGATATGAAATAAAATTAGAAAAATTGCTTGGTAAAACGAAAGAGCTTTATGTCAGTCATTATTTCTTTTATTACACACATCCCTATATTTGCGTTTATTATATTTTGCTCTACAAATACAGCTGTTTGATTTCTTTTTTAAATGATTTTCGGCACGCAATAACCATTGCAAGTTTCGCGTTCGATATAAATATAATTATTCGAAAGCATTATTAATTAAGATGCAAATTACTCGAATCGGAAGCTTAACCTTCAATTCCCTATAATTATATATTCTGACCAAGAAGACTAGAGACCAGGAGACAGGAGACCGAACTCCCGTAAAATACTGTGGTGGGGGTGAGTCAAAATATGATCGCATTTCATGGGCGCTGTACGCGGTAATTGTCGTCGGCCAATTCATGAACTACGCGTGCTGGGACTTCGGAGCGTCATCCAACATAATCTCGCCAAAGTTCGAAATTATGTTTACGTTGTTTGTTGTGAACCGTTGTGTCAAAAAAAATCGCTTGTTTTATCAAAAAAAGGTTTCCTATGTGAACTTCGTCGTTCCTAAGTATATTAGTATATCCCAAGCTTATGTTCTTGGTTATGTTGCACGACGCTCCGAAATACAGCGTAGTTCATGAATTGGCCGACGACAATTACCGCGAACAGCGCCCATGAAATGCGACCATATTTTGACTCACCCCCACCACTAGAGTTCGGTCTCCTGGTCTCTAGTCTTCTTGATTCTGACATTTAGCAGTCTTATTTTCAGAAAGAAAGAAGAGAGAGAGAGAGAGAGAGAGAGAGAGAGAGAGAGAGAGAGAGAGAGAGAGAGAGAGAGAGAGAGAGAGAGTGATAGAGAGAGGGGGGGGGGAGAGAGAGAGAGAGAGAGAGAGAGAGAGAGAGAGAGAGAGAGAGAGAGAGAGAGAGAGAGAGAGAGAGAGAGAGAGAGAGAGAGAGAGAGAGAGAGAGAGAGAGAGAGAGAGTGATCAGTTTATGTTTGAAGCCAAATAAATAAATATATATATAATTAATAAGGAGGAGCAATCTGAATAATAAAAAATATATAGAAAATTAAATATACTCGTCATACATCCAGATTTGATCTTATACTGAAATGTTAAAGATTCGTCAAATTATGGATATGAAAATAATGGAAAGATCAGATTTAGATACGAATATATTACTCGTCTTCTTCAACATCAAGTATAATTGACAATAAAAGAAGAGCGGGAAACTTATATTTCTATATATAGAAATTCATATTGATTTACATGTATATGTGTACTTTTATTGGACGTGTTTTGACGTGATTATCTGTGACGACTGTTTTGACAGCTATATATGTACATTTTATTGTGAGAGACAATTACATTAATCTCGTGGATCTTGTTACATTTGAAAAAAAAAAAACAATATTTTTGCGCAGAGCATCGAATCTGATCAACGCGAATCTAGATTTCTTATATCAGCTGTGATCCAGGATTCACTGAAATATTGCTCAATATATGTACTTTTCAATACATATGTAAAATAACGTTAGATATTAACCATTTGTGCCTAATATCTTTTATTTTAAAGAATGTGTCTGATGCAGGTCGAAGTAAATAAGTGTTAGGTTAGGTTAGGTTAGGTTAATTTCACATTTGATACATATCGACAGTACGAGGATTAAAATTATTCATAATAATTAATAATAACCGTACATTTGATGTGACAACGATCAGTTTTAAATTTTATAAAAGCAAGATAAAAAAAAACTGCGAATAAAATAACGAATTTAATTGATGCAAAATGCAAGCAGAAGTAAACAGCATATTGAAAAAGTCATTGCAAAAAGCTAGGGAACACGACAGGACTGGAAATGTTGGAAAAGCTTATGCATATTACACTATTGTTGTAGAACTGTGTCCTGCAAAGAGATCGGAAATTGAAAAGACATTCACAGATGTACTATGTAAGGCGCAGTATACATACAGTGTTTAATATTCTTATATAGTTATAATAGTAATAATAAATATATAAATGTTTATTTTTCAGGCGAATGGGGGATACAATTAGCGGAAGATAACAGATTTTCAGATGTTATACGCTGTTATAAACATTCCTTGGATATTTATCCAAATAATGCTCGTATGCTCAATAATTTTGCAGCACACTTGCTACGGTAATTTTATATAGTGTATTGATGATAATTTTTGAATATTTTTATAATAAATTGTTAAAATTACTGTTTTTAATTTCTAAAAAGTAAAAAACATTTTAATCTTGTTTATATCTTGTATTGTTAAAGGAATAACAATCCTATAAGGGCGCTGCAATATTTAAGAAGAGCTTTGAAAGTTGATCCTAACTTTCTACCGGCAGAACGAAATTTGCAAAATGCATACAGTATGGCAGTGGACAGGTGGCATTTTACAATGCTTAACGACAAGTGTAGAAACAATGCTTTTGAGAAAGCTATACACAAAAGAATTAGTCAAGGATATGACACAGTGTTGGATGTTGGAACTGGTACAGGTCTTTTGAGTCTGTATGCAAAAGCTGCAGGAGCCACAAAGGTGTATGCATGTGAATGTTCTGAAATAATGACGCTAATTGCAAAGGATGTATTTGAATCTAACAATGCAACTGATATAAAGTTAATACCAAAACTGTCGTTCGATCTTAAAATACCTATGGACATTTCGGAAAGGTTTGTGTGTATGCAACAATATATATCGTTATATATCATTTTAATATTTTGATTTAATTGTTATATTAAATGCATTGATTAATATGAAAAATATATAATTCTAGAGTAAAATTAATAGTGACTGAAACATTTGATGCTGGCTTATTTGGAGAGCTTGTAGTACCATCTTTGATTAATGTGCACATGAACATTTTAGATATGGATGGTATGGTAATACCTATGGGCGCGACAGTTTATGTAGCGGCTATTGAATGTGAACACATTAGATACAGATCATCGGTGATTTTTGATAGGATAAAAGATAATAGTATTTTAAATTTGAATAAAGTATCTATATTATCGGACGACGAATATTATGATACAGAAAATCTGGAAAAAGTTCAAATTAATTATGTAACAGAGCCACAAGTTCTGTTTAATGTAAATTTTAATGATTTGTTACAATTGCAAGAATTCTGCAAAGATGGAATAAAACAAATGTTACAAACAAAATGCAGATACGATGGCACCATAGATGGTTTAGTCGCTTGGTTCAAGTTACATCTGGATGAAGAAATTACGCTGGATTCCTCGGATAGAAAATCTTGTTGGCAACTTGCTGTTTTTCCGGCAATACCGATTATGTGCCATGAAAACGATATCTTGACGATAAAAGCGGAAACATTGAAGAGTAAATTGAAATGTTCTTATAGCGCGGGCAATGCGCAATCAAGCGAGGATTGTAAATTTTTATATCGTTTGCCAAAAGAAGTCATTGTCTTTCTAAATGACTTTAATTATATCGAATTGCTCATAAAGATCGGTAGATATCAAGAAAATAAAGAGATAAAATATATTTTGGATACTTCGCCTTTTCCAATTTACGGGTTAACACTGTTAAAGGAATATAAAGATAGTAAAATTTTATACTACAAAACTGACAACGAAACTCTTCGTTTTCTCATTGAACAAGTAGCTCAAGATAATGGGCTTCGAGAAAAAGTGCACATGATATCAAATTATGATGAAATTCCATGTTCTTTAGATTCTATATTAATTCATAATTTTGATATTAAAGGTGAATTGAAAGATGATCGGGATAGTTATTTATTTTTCAGGTATCACACACATATCTAGATTGCATATAACATTTATTTATATATATATCATTTTTTTATAAGCTTTATTTAGCTGTATGTATTAAAGATCTGTTATATCATTTATGCTTTGTTCCAGGTACTTACTTAAAAAACTAAATGGTGTGTTATTGCCAGAAAAAATTTTTCTTGTGGGACAATTAGTGTACTCGGAAGATTTACCAAACATGGTTTATGTGCAAGATATAAATCTCCAAAGATCATCCAATAGTCCTATATGTGATATTGATACAGTATGATACAATTTTTTTGTATAATTTTGAATTATGTGTGTGTATAACATGTGTTCCATATAAGAAAATATCAGAGAGAGATTAAAATAAAATGACAGACTTTATTTGTCAAGTTACAATAAAATAAACATTTTTCTTTTCAGAGTTTAGATAGTAAAGACAATCCACAAAATAATACAGCCACTAAAGTAAATAAAAGTACAAACTATATAGTCGCAGAACATATTAATAAATATAAGGTAAGTCATTTTATTCTAGATTAAAACTTATAATTTTCGTTAATCATGTTTATATTGTTGCAGATTAATCAGATATTTGATTTGAATTCGAGTTTGTATTCATGTGAGATCATGTCCGAGGTACAAACACTAATAGAAATAAATGAAATGGAGACTACCGAGACAATTGTGAATTTCGGACAAATAAATAGCACAAAAAAGAAAGCTTTACCAAATGCCTTAATATGCTGGTACAAGGTTCAACTTAGTCCGCATCATATACATGATACAAAGAAGAATGATTCTTTTATGAATCATACTGCAATCGTTTTTGAAGATGAACTCAGAAACATTATTTTGAAAGATAAAGAAGTAAAAATTAAAGTTCACCAGATGAAAGGTTTAGTGAAAATCACAGTACTAAATTTGTGAAGTGTCTACAAAAAAGAATAAACTATTTTATAATTTTGTACAATTTATTGAAATACGATTTTTATAAAATAATATCTCTCTTTTATTTCAATACATTTTAAACTATTTTATACACTTTTCTACATAATATATGAATATATATTACAATAACTTGCAATACATATTCATATAATAAATCTACACATTAAAAGAAAATATTAATATAGTTATAATGTATTTTATACAAAAATAAAAAAACTATTTTTGTTGTTCAAGTTGGATAATAGTATTTCAAAGTGTATAAAAAGTGTATAAATGCAGTATTGAACCCTTGCAAGAAAGGACTGGTCACTTTCTTAAGAAGAGTCATTGTATATATATCTCTCATATATAAATTATCCTAAATCTTTCTGTTGACAACAAAACTTAACAGATTTGTTTTCTCAATAAATAATAAATGATAAATAATAATATCTTAATAATAATAATGAATGACTTTTTAACTTATAAGAGCCAAGAAATCCTTGTAAGGGTTTCACATCATATACATAAAAATATAATTACACTAAGATATATATTAGATTACACGTTGATTCATTTCAGGGTATTTTCATGTTTAAATTTTGTAAAACTTTTTAAATTAAAACTTAGGAAACATTATCGATTGTCTTTTCATGTTTCAGCCTATTAAAAATTTGTAGATATTTAAATGGACAATTAATGCATTAATGATATAAGTGTCTATAATTTATTGGAATTGCTACTAGTCAATATTTTGCGTATAAATGGCGCAACTCTTTCAGGATTATTATTGTGAAAGTCATGATTTCCATCTATGTTAATTATTTCAAGTTTGGTTTCAGGATTGATTGATTTCACTGCTAATTCAAATATATGTCTATATGTACTTAAAATACCATTTGATGCAACAAAGACGTATATTGGAACTGAAAGTTTACGATTTAATTGAGTTGCTATTTCTACAGTAATAAATACAAAATTATTATTTTTTAATCTTATATCTCTGTTATACATATACTTTCCGTTTACTTCTGTAACTGCACGTTCAAATAATGCATCAGCAGCTTCTGAAGTTAAAGCAGCAATTCTCAAATTTTTAAGAGCATATAATATTTCCTCTTTAGTATAAGATACTGGTTCTATATTATTACTCACTTTTACTGAAAATGCAGATGCATTCTCAAAATACGTTGCAGTATTAAAATCATAATCATTCATAATAAATCCGTCCAAAGCAATTACTTTTTTGATTCTATGAGGTTGAAAGATACTAAATATTAAACCTACTTGCACACCCATACTATGCCCTATGTAAATACACGTTTTCCACTGTAATGCTTCTAGAATGAAATGTATTATATGTGCATAATCCATACAGTCTAGCATTACCCAAGATGGAAAGTGTGACGACCATCCATGGCCGGGTAAATCTATGCATACGTAATAAAAAAAATGTATTGGTAAATACTTTATTAATCTATTAAAGGATCCTGCATTGTCTTGTCCACCATGTACCAGTAAGACACGTTCTCCATTACATGGACCATATGTTTTGGCAGCAACATGACCCCAAGGTACGGTGAGTTTTATTTCCTTGTGTTCTATTTCCGACATTTTTGTTGATTACTCTCACAGTGTATAACTCGTTGAATAATGTACAGCAATCTTGTTCGCTGAAATTAGGAATTTAAAAAAATGTATATATGCTGTAAAACAATTTGTATGTAGATCAACTATTAAATTAAGTGTTGCTAATATATAAATTATTTTTTTTACAAATATATAGAAATATCTCGTTATTTATAAAAAATACATAATATTCATATGTTAATTCTTGAATATATTTTTGTTTTTTTATTTAGTAATAAGATTCAAATTCAATTACTAATATTATATCAAGTAGTACAGCCCAATTTCTCAAAATAATTTGTTTTTCTTATTGAAAGGCTTTTTAGTTACTTGGACTATCGATTTTAAATGATAAAATCATGCAATATAAGCTTTAAATTTACAGTACATATTTTCACAGGCAATTAATATATGCAACATGTCACGTGTTATCAATAAGATTAACATTTCTCTTTAATCATCTATATCATCTATATGACATTGTGTAAAAATACATAAATGACATAAGTATAATGAAAGTATCTATTTTATTTATTTATTTATTTTTTTTCAATAACTTGATCGACAATATATCATTTTTATTTTTGCACTATATTTTCATTACAAAGATTTTTTAATACGCTTAACATCTCAGAACGCTTTGCCATGTTGTTTAAACTATCTGTCAAAATTATCTTATTTATACAAGTATTTCTAGGAAATTGTTTCCTTATTAATTTTGTATATTTTTCTTAAATATCAATTTCTAAAAAAAATTTTACTTAGCAAAATAAACAATATCTTTCTGAAACACATACTACAATTAGCTAAAATTAAATCTATTTTTTTTTAACTCATTTTCTTACATTTAAAGCTATTTGTTTTTCTTGATGAAAGGAACAAATATAAAAGAGAAAATAATATGCCATGACTTTAGTGTGATTTAAATAGAACATACCTTCTCTTATGTATCTTTTGCGATATTTATATCACACATGTGTAAATGTACTTATTCTTCTACACGGTGCAAGTTTCAATTGTCAAATATTAAATACTCGTCGACTGAAATATAATGAATGCATACTATTTGCAATTCAAATTTTCCATTTTATTATTCGCAAAGGTTATCTCTGAAAAATAAACAGTAGCTTAAATTATACTAGCAAATGTGCAGATCAACGTGATTATCAGTGTAATAGAATTTTTAATTAGTTTTTTTTTCTTATGTAACATGCATGCAAAACTCGAATGTAAAAATCTACAAAAAAAAAAGGAAAAAAAACAATGTCATGTTTTTAAACTGGTTTTATTTTATTTGTTAACCTAATATTCGCTGGTCTTATGAACAAACAACGCAAGGAACAAATTATACTAGAAAGAAATAGATTTTCATATCGTCATTTTGATATAAAATATGTAAATAGGAAGAAGAAAAAAATACAGAAAATTAAGTTGCGTAATTATATACTAATTCTATTCTGTATTTTTCTTTTTTTCACACTTTATTCTTATGCAGGGTCTAGGGCCGGTAAAGTCACACAAGTCGTAAGAAATTAATCAATCACAGTCGATTATTCTTCTCACATTCAACTGTGATTAGTCAATTTCTTACGACTTTACGACTCTATTGTAGATACCGCATTATTACCTTCTTATATGCGTGAGAGTAATAATAATGATTTGTAAATAAATAAAACGTCTTTGTTTTTTTTCTCATCTTTGCTATCAAAGCATGTGGCGACATCAATCTGAGAGTTTTCAAGCAAGAGAACATAAATAATGTGATACAAATTGGCTATCGAATAGAGATTTTTTTAAGTCCCGAAAATTTTTCTATTTGAACCAATCATTTAACAATTTCTTGTAGTTGGAAAGCTTCTATTATTTGACCTCTTCAATTTTATATTTATACCTTTATTAATAATAATTATATTAATCTTTATTCTTGGGCTAATTATATTATTTTATCACATAATGTATAAATATAAGTAGTACTGATAAGCAAATAAAAGCAAAATTTTCAAAATTTATTTTATTGACACAGGATGTTTCATGCACATCATTTTAACACAAATAGATTTTAAAATATAAAAATTTATTTTTAGGGAAAAATTATATCAAACGCGTCAGAATTATGTATTTAACATTAAGATTACAGAATTAAATTATATAAATATGTAACAGTTTTAGTTAAATTTAGCTTTACCCCATTTATATTTCAGTAAATTCTGCTGATATTTCATCTCACTTTAATTAATTGTATTAAACTTACAGTTATTTAAGCCACAGCATTAATATACATTAATAATAATAGATCAAATTCATAGAGCTACATTAGATTTTAGTTAAAATGAAAATGATAGTTCTGAGACATCCTGTATTGCGTTACATGTATGTATGATTACATATTTATTAACAAAAAGCTAGAACATAAGATTAATAAAAATTAATATGCAAATATTAACTATAAAACCATTATCATGCAAGTAAAAAAAAAAATTTCTATGTGGGATTTGTATACAATATCGGACTATTATTTTTAATGAGAATAAGTTCATCCAGTACAACATATCCCATTTGTAAATCTATTTCAACATTTTTACATATAAAATCTGCAATTAAAAGTAAACTATAGATTCCCTTTATTCTCTGAAACAACTTATGTGGGTATGAATCTTTTTCTATAAATTAGAATTCTTTTCTTGGATTGTTTGTTCACTACATATTTGTCACATGAACATGTGAATGTGTCTAAGAGTGGGAAAGTGAGTGAAAAATCGTATAACATTTTTATTCTGCACACATATCATTAGAATAAAAGATTTTAGAATAGAGCAATAGCTCAGTCTCGAAAGATTTAAGATTAGAGGGGAATCTACAGTATATTATATATATATATATATGGAACAATATTTTATCCTTATTGATACATATTAAATCATATAGAGTACATAATCAGAGTTACTTAATACTGAGCACTATTTTAAGAGGTACAAGTGGAACCATAATATCCAAGCGCTCCAGCCGACGAGAATTGTTTTCTTCATCTACTATGACGAATACCGTCTATGTCGATTAGTCGCATTTTTGCCTCTATTAGAACTGGTGCTCGCACCATTATTAGTGGCTGGTGTATGGCTGTCAGATATATCATTCGTAACAACTTTGTCATTTTCATCGAGACTCTTTTTCTTTGTCATAGGTGTATTACCACAGCTTTTTGTAAATTCAAATTTCGTATTCGATGAAATCGTTGTGTCACGTACGCACTTTCTTATCTCATGTCCAATTGCAACTCCCAATGGCGGCGGCACCGCATTACCAACCTGTCGATGCTTATCGAGTATCGTACCGTAGAAACGAAACGAATCTGGAAATCCTTGGGATCTTGCGCACTCTCGAACACTCACAACTCGATTTTGCACTGGATGCAAAACGCGGCCCTGGAAATTAATGTTGTAATGTTTGAAATTCGCCTAACTTTGTTGAATTAAAATTATAGTGAATATTAAGCAGAAATCGCACAAAATGCCAAAGTGTCAATTTGTGTGCATTTTAATAAGCTTATGGAAGTCGTGCAATCTCGTACAATATTAGTTGCTTCGGATTACTGTTTTAAAATATATCGCGCTACTAGTCGTATATTTTTTTATCGATAATAATATAACTTTTAAAAATATAAACTTTTTAGTTATTGTATATTCCGGATTAAATTATATATCACTTTCACCGATTTGTATCATTTTCATCAGCATACCTGTTTACCCATCGGTTCTGGATTGGTAATAGTTGTACTGAAAAATCCATCCCATTCGAGTCTTCCATATAAACCTGACCAATGATTATGTCGGTTCCCGGTATGCGGTAAACACCATGGAATTAAAGTATTAAATTGCCTATCGGTAGGATCGCATAGTCTACCAGTACTGCAACTACATACTCCGCGCAATGCACCTGTTGAACTTTTTCCAGCTCTCTTATCATAATGCATGTATTCCCTAAAAAAAAAAGAAAGATTAAAATATTAATCTAAATATGATAATATAATTGACTAAGATTTAGTGAATTAATTATCGTGTATGATCAAAGAAATTTACAAATGTATTATATAGCATAAATTCATAAGAATAATTTAGAGCATAACAAAAAAGAGAGAAAAAGGTATGATATACTTTACACATACAATTTCTTGGAGAAGGTACCATCACTCAATCGAACCGCGATATTCGGTAAATCACGCCAATCAGAACCAGTTGCAGTTGGAATATGAGACATTCGTGCCTCCACAAGCGGAGCCATTTCTTTACACATGTGATCTCGCAGTATCGGCTGATATTGTTTACCTCTCATCTGAAATGAATGAAATCAAGTAAATTCTAACAATCGTTTTCAGAAACGTATCAAAATGTTTTTTCTTTAGTTACCTTTCTCTGGAAATGTGTTAACGATTCACTACCATAAGACATCTCCTCTTTGCTCCAACCATTTTTAATATCTGGTAAATCACACATGGCATCCTTCACAGTGATAGTTCTAAACGGAGCGGAATTTTTCCAAACACAATTAGAGAAATACTGAAAAAAAAAAAAACATTTGATTATCAAAAAGTATTATATAATATAGAAATCATTTCGATATATATTTGTTGCAATGCGCAATCATTTCTACATTTTGGCCTGTGATTGCACTAATTTATCATAAACTAATTACAAAATCGATAATAAAATATATTATTAGCATTATATATTAGTATAGATATCATAAGTATAAAAACAGATATAAATATAAAGAAATACCCTTTTGTTATCCACCACGACATTTACTGAGCAACATCGTTTATTAAACACATGCATTGGTTCTGGATATTTCGGAAGTATCTCTCCAGGTGCAGCGGCTAAAATTATCATTCTAAAAAAAATTGATAAAATTGTTATTAATAAAAAAAATCTGATATCATCGTGAAACATGGTAAGAAAAAGAAACAAACCTTCTTCTTGTTTGTGGTATCCCATAATTACCAGCTTGAAGAATACCAAATGTACATTGATAACCCATACGAACGAGGCACCTTAAAGTTAATTTTAGCACCATATATCTTTTGTAGAACACAAAATTTCGCACATTTTCCATCACGAAAAATTTCGGTCGATAATAGTCACAATAAGATAAACACGAAACGACGAGAGAACTTTTAAATAACGAGTATTGCCGCAAATTAAAGCGATTCATGCCACTGAAACCCTGACAGGGTGGTCCACCACATAAAACTTCAACTTCTCCTTTCTGGGGAAGTTTTTGACCATTATCATCTGTAGAATCGCCCTAAAAAAGAAACATATTTTTAAATTTTATATTTTTAAATTATCTTTAAATTTTATTAAATTTACAAAAAGAGTAATCAAGTATAGTCTCTACTTCTCTCTTTTTTATATAAAATCTTTTATAATTTACAAAGAAAAATGATTAAGAAACATATTTTGATACATTATTTAAGAATTAGATTATGCAAGAATTAGAATATAATATAAAACAAAACTTACATTCATCACTTTTCGCAACAGCGTATTGCAATCCTCTGAGAACACTGTAGTCTTTGGATTATTTAAGCGATATGCATATGCCGCAGGTTCTTCTTTTTCAATTGCCCATAAATTTTCGGCTATCCCGGCTTGTTTCAATCCTTCCGACAATCCTATTAATGCATGAAGACAGTTGTAATAATTATAATATTTAAATATAAGTATATTTAAATACATAGCTTATAAGAAATGTATATGCTTTAACAAAATATATTTACCTCCACAACCAGCAAAAAGATCTAATGTTCTTAATTTTCTTGTTATTACAAAATAATCTATAGGTTTGTCAATAACTGGTTTATTTTCAGTATCCTCTACCTTCTTTGCTTTTGATTTGCCTTTCCCTTTTCCTTTTCCAGGCTTACCTATATTAATAATATTATAGGGTGGCTCATCAAAGGTTTTTTCTTTAGCATTATATGCTTCAGTAAAATAAAATCTGTTTGAACCACCCATAGACCATTCTTCAACAGATTCACTCAGATTTTCAGAATATGCTAGGTAACATTTACCAGCAACTTCGGAGAATTTTACATTGCAAACTATAATGACAGACAAAGCACAAAGATTAATTATTTTAAAAAAGTATAGAATATATGTGTAGATGTTATTATGTATATATTTCTAACTATACAATATTATAAAATGTAAATACACCGACTTGATCAATAATATTAGAAATATGACATCTAAAATGACATAACTTACTCTCATCGCTCCAATAAACCATGTTAAGGTCTGATTGCTCCATTAATGTTACATCTCGATGAGTATTTTCTGGTCTGTACATTTTGTTTATTTTAATATAAATGTCTGAAGACGATACTAGTAAATCAGTTGTACTAGCATAAATTTCGTTTATATAACCAATGTGAAAAGGTTCAGGTGCATCAACATTTGAGAATTTTGCTTTCTCCGATTGAACTTTTCTATAAAACTCTGGATACATATCTTCATCTACAGCTTCTTTCTTTGGTTTTTCAGCTTCTTGAAACACCTGTTTATACTTAAATTTTAAAGCACTTGGGTACAAAAACACTGCACTGCCAACTCTATATTCTTCATCTTTATATTTTACTACTCCATAAATTACTTCCTTACTGCTCTTTTCTTCTGTACGTTCAAATACCTAAGTAGACAAAAATGAGACTTGTTAGAGAATTTCTGTAATTTAGATTTTCGAGACATTAAGAATCCAACTTTTTATTAAACATTTTCTACCTTAGGTGTATTATATTGTTCTAATGCTCTTAGTCGAGCACAAGCGGGACAAAATCGATGACTATTTTCTTTCCGCAGGCATTCCGGATCCGATAATGGAGTTTCAAATCGAGCAGTTTCAGGAGAGTATCTCATTTGATAGAAGAATGTTTTACCATCTATATCTTTTATTTCATCATCTATATCCATATTACCTGTAATATAAAATTATATATTTAATTATGAAAATACAGAAACAAAATATCAAGAAAATTAATAAGTAATTTCGTTTATCTGACTATCTCTTACCTAATTCAGCCCAATTGTCAGACATTTTCTTCTGTACAACAGTTGCTTTTGAACTAACAGATGTAAATGGTACATCGTCACAATCGTTACTTAAAAATAATTCTATAGGATCTGAAGTTTCACCAAGTATGGTATCGGTACCTCTACGTAACCAATTTGCGTGAAACTGTTTTATTCCATGCTTATTCTCCCACATAAACATAATTTTATAAATATGTAAAGGAATTGCCGGATTCCTTGGCTCTACCAAGACATAATCGTTTATCTGAATTCTTTCATTTCCAACTATGACTGATTTATAATATGTTTTTTGTCCATCAACAATTTTATCTTCTTCTTCCCATACTATATCTTTTTTAAGTTCTTTAAAGTCTTTTTTCGGTTTTTTCTCTTCCACTTTTTGATCTTCTAGACTTTCATATTGCTCTTCATTTTCTGGATCAGAATCATCTGCTTCCTACATATATAGAAATGTACTTAATTAAATATTATGATGAAGAGATATAAAAAAAAAGTATAAAAAAATATAATAAATCCATTTTTAAATATGTATTATTTCTATACCACTTTAGTGACAAGTGACTATATTGTAAGATACAAAGCTTAAAAATTTGATTTATATACCTGGATTGCCATATTTGGACATCTTCTCCTGATACACGCTTGCTTACTTCGTCCACTGCCTCCAAATTTCGTCATATCTTTACAAGAAATACAAGTACCACAGTCAGCTTGTTGACAGTTTTCACAAACACCACATCGTTGTCTCTTAGGTCCCTAGCGAAAGAAAAAAATTCTTAATCTTCTATTTTATAATAATAATTCTATTTTATAATTAAGTATAATTAATTATACAATAATTAATAATAAAAATGATAGCAATATACATACTGTCGGTATTTTATCATCATGCTTAACAAGTTGATCAGTGAAAATATTTTCAAACATGTTGTTAACTAAGTTTGTTGTTGTAGCCTTCGTCCAAGCAGACTTCTTAACTTTTTGCTCGCGCCTCGTCCGACGAATTGCTGCTCTCTTACCCAATGTGACGCCAGCGAGATTCGCAAGAGATCGCATACAAGGAGTCGTAATGAGAAGACTATCATCAGCATTGGCAGAATCATCGAACGATGAAACTTGATCGCAAACAAATTGTGCGTGGCGCAATAATGTGTCTTCTGTGAACTTTGTCATACCCTTAGGAGGTACTACAGTCTGCAATAATGAAAGAATAATACAATATGAGTATTGAGAAAGTAAATTAAAATATTAAAATATATGAGGTAATAAACTTACTTGAAGTTTATTTAATAAGTCTTCATAGGTTGGACCAAATTCATCCAGTAAAAATTCTATGACTAATTTGCTCATATATATCTTTTCTTTAACAGCATCCATGAAGGGTGCATATGCTTCAGATGGTTCCATTAGAATATATTCCGCAAATGCAGTATTAAAACCTATCAATGCTAATTCTCCTCCATCAAATCCAGAAACGTACCATTCGTTTATTGGCCCCATGTCTTTTGTTGGTACACCTCCTTCAGGAGAAGGATCTTCTTCGTAAATAGCTTTCATGTATCCAGAAAAATACAACATTACATTTTTCTCTATGAGTCCAGTATCAAAGGCACAGAGATGCCCATTCTTATCATAAACACTAAAAAAAAATCACCTTTCCATTAGTCTGTATAATATCAAAAGATACTTTACATATATATATATATATATATATGTATGTGTGTGTGTGTAAAGTAAATGGTAAAATACACACAAAACTTACCTAAAATAAGTTAATTTATTTTGTGGCCTTTCATCGCTTTCATGTATGAAAGTTTCATCTCCTGTAAATAAACACAGTTTAGGATCTGTTAAAGCTATCTGTTCTTCCATTGCACCATTTGGATGTCCCTGATACAATTTTGTTTCATCATCTAATTTCTGTTTGCAATAATCGCATCGTTCAATTACAGGAAGTGCTTTTTTAACTTGAGACTTTAATTGAGATATTTCTTCATGGTTTTCCATTTTTATTCTTTTCTCTGCATTTTCTTCTTGATCTTGGTTTATTTGTGGATTATGATTTTCCTTATCAAATTCTACTGTATTATTTTTATTTGTTTCTACTTTTGCTTCGTGTTGTCGATCAGAAACTTTTGCCTCATGGTTTGCTTCGGTGTTTAGTTTTTTTCTTTTCGCTGATTGTTTAACAAATAAATCCAATACAGATGGAGTTGCATTAGTGGTCGAGCCACTTGCTTCAATTGGTTCTTCTATATCACCAAATTTCCTGCTACGGGACATTCTTCTATTGTTGGAGTCAGGTTCACCCTCTGGCACAGTAGGTGGCATGATTCTAAGTTTATAAAAAATATTTATTATCACTCCTTGTATTATCAATCTCTAAGTAATTTAATAAATATTATAGACCATAATTTTAGTTTGTAAATGATTTGTTGTGCAAAGATTATATTAACAATACATAATATTAAAAAGAAATGAGATATGAATACATATTATTTGCAAATATTCAGAATAGATGTGCATATAATAGGTCTGGATGTTGAAAATGTAAAGTTACATTAAATAATTCTTCCTTTTTTTTAAGTTAATATATTATTGCAATACGTATTGCTGTACGTATTGATGTATATATATATATATATATATATATATATATATATATATATATATATATATTATTAGACTGGCAAAAACACAGCAATATCAATACATATATCTTTGCGATATGTCACTTTAGAAACACATATTTCTTTGCTTTCTGCATTACATGTAAAAATAAAATGTTTACGGAACTGCAATTGTTCCTCGCATATGGCATCAATTTACTCGCTGTATTGTCACTCGGTAGCGACGAAAAAAAAAAAAAGAAAAAAAGAAAAAAGAAACGCGAGACAAGTGAAGAATCGCGTGACCAGCTGTCGGCTCGTGTATCAACGGTTATAAAAAATTTTTGCGAATTGGGACGCTCGCCTCGCGGTTGACATCGCGATCGATGAAACGTCGCGTCCGATTTTACGGATTACGCGAGAACGCGAGTTGTGTCGCGCGTGATATTTATCAACCTGGAACCTGGCGATTTCATTGAGCGTCAAGCTCGGCGGCAAAGTCGTATATGCGTCTACGGACCGTGTGTCTCGTACATACTTACACAGATTCTTAACGGAGACAAATAATGCCGCCGATATCGCGAGCCTCGATGAATCGCGCGATGGACGACGAAGGTTTCTCACTTTTCACAAAATCACGCGTATATACGCATTCGCTCGCTGTTACGCACTTGTATCCGCCCGTGTGTCACACGCGGTGGCGCTCTATTCTTTACTCCATTCCTTCCCGCCAATGTTCCCAGATAGGATAGAAAGGGGTTTATTCTCCTACCACATTTCCCCTACCCTCCCCGCCCAGCTATGCGCGCTAGTGCGCAGGCCGGGTTTTACGCGCATGCGCGGCAGAGGCGGCGTCAATAAAGTACCTAGCACAGGCGAAAAGAGGTGCCGCTAAAATTTTTCTACAAATTAAACAAACTTTCTTTCTAACTTAACGTTTTTTATACTAACTCCTCTTGCTAGAATCTGTATTGCTTAAATATAAATTATACAATATTAATTATATATAATATGTACAATTTTACCTTCTTCTCTCTGTTTATCTATCTATCGAGCCCGCCAAGATTTTCGCGCGCATTCGGAAACGTGCATCGCATGCATACAAATCTATAGGTGCGTTCCGCTTCACACATTTGCGCGCATTTTCTATAGTAAACGTAACGTGTACTATAGGTAAATGCGCGCATATGCGTGAAACGGAACGTACCCTATGTACGATCGATTATATGCATTTTTTTTTTATAACAAACACACGCTAATATAACATTTGTATAAATTTATATAAATTTTGTATATAAATTTTCTATATTTATTTTACTACTAGTGTGTGTCAGTGACATTATTAATATATGTAGCGTCATAGTTTTTCATGCGATTAAAAACAGTTTACAAATATTGAATAAATAATCGAATGAGTTAAAAAAAATGACTCGATAAACGTGATACTGCATTACTTATATTATTGTGCGTATGTGATACTATTATAATGTCATTAGATTGTACGACTCAATTTAATATGACATGACATCGACGCAGTCAATTCAACTTGATTTGATGATATCTACATAAAACATTACGGAAACAATATAGAAACAGTAAACAATAAACAATGTTGTTACACTGTAATATCGAGATTTATGATAGAACATTGTCGTCGCGTAGAAAATCGCAACGTTCTATATTAGCATACGTTAAGGTTAAGGATGATGTATACTTCCTTTTTTCAACACGATCAAATAAGCAAGGAATTAAGTACAAGGTAATATTTGACATAGATTTAATTATAAATAATTTATCTAGATTTTTCTCTCAAAATTGTATAAGATAAATTAGCTGCAATACTTTGTAATTGTTTTTACAACCTCTCAGAACTGTGCGCAGTTTGCTTCATTCTTGAAGAAACATATGATAAATAAAACAATCTCTTTTTACTTTTTCAGATAAAAAACAACATAAGAAAAGTGTTCACGAAATTTATTAGCAATGGCAAAGTTACAATAAGCTTGACAGAACCCTGTCATGATCTAATCATTCGGAGTGATGCTATTCAGTTGAAAAGCTTTCTTAATGTATTGAAACATATAAATACATGTAATAACCATACGACAAATGGAGATTGCAAAGATATAGATAAATATATTAGCTCTAATACAACTTTCAATTCAAATCAATTTTTTTCGCTGACCAAAGTTGTGGTGAAGAAAAAATCTGAATATCCAATTTTACAAGGATTCCCGAAAATGACCGAACAACTTTTTTTGAGTGGATTAAATAGAAAATCCTTTGATCGACAAATTCTAACATTGCAGAGTTTAAGACTTTTAGATTTATCAAACAATGAAATTTCTTCCTTACCAAAGGAATTGGGCACTTTGCCTCATCTTCAAACTCTTAATTTGTCGCATAATAAACTTGGAAAATCAGTTCAATCTAAATGGACATGGCTACAGCAAGTTGCACTTAAGAGCAATTTATATGTCCTAGATATTAGTGATAATTTGGTAAGTTATGTGTGTGTGTGTGTGTATTATAATATCATAAGATTAACTGATAAAATCAATTTTATTTATAAAAGATTTAATTTTCTACAACTATTATTAATAATTTATTATTTATAGTTAACTGAATTACCAATACAAATTGGACAGCTAAGAGCTTTAAAAGAGTTGAAAGTTCGTCACAACATGTTAACACAATTACCACAAAATATTGGAACTTTGAATAAATTGGAATTTTTGGATGTGGCGGCGAACAATTTAGGGTTCTTACCAGCAATGATTCAATATTTGACTTTGTCAACTATAGATATTTCTGGGAATTTATTTTTACAGAGTTTTGATGTTATAGTTAATAATAAGGGTATTTCAGACATACTGCCAAGTCTTGTTGAATGGTCAGCCAAACAAATCCTAAAATCCAGGTTTTCATTGTTTCTACTTTTTTCTATTTATTGTATATGTATATAATTTGATGCTCGAAATATATAATATATGAATAATAATTTTTATATTTTTGCAGACTAACATACGACGCAAGTTTAATACCATATACATTAGTCCGATATTTAGACGAAGGCAAATATTGCTTCTCCTGTAAAAATGTCTGTTTTTATTTTTATTCAAGGCTTTATTCGGACTTCCGTCAATATGAATATACTATTAAAATGTTATGTCCAAGCAATCGTCTTATCAAATATGAATATTACTTCTGTTCTATACAATGTTATAATAACTCGTATAGGTTGTTTTTTGAATTCATTGGCATGTAGTCACATTTATACTCAAATATATTATTGATAATTTGATATTAATATTGATATTTATATAAAAACTGAATATATGATTATAATTAATATTATTTATATATATCTTTTTATATAAAGTAAAATGCCATTTATTTTGCACTAATGTTGGCACAATATAAATGATAAAAATATAAACTTAATCTAATATATCAAATAACTATTTTTTTTACAACTTTTTTGAATCATTAAAACTATAGAACAAGTATTTAAGAATTATTTAAGAAGTATTTAAGAAATTTATTACTAATGACAAAGTTATAATGTGGTTGACAAAATTTTGTCAATCTAATGTCAATATCAGCCCAACCAATGTGCTTTTTATTTATCACATTCTTTGAGCAATAATTTGTGTATAATCATTAAAATTAAAATCTTAAAATTAATCCATTTGCAATAAGATTATAATATATATATATATAATACGTTTCATATAAACATTTTTTTGTCTATAAAAATATCTATATATTGTATATCTTTAAATAATTACCATATTTTGAGATTAATTTCATTATTAATCTATCGTTTTTAAGAATTGAATTGAAGATTATCAAATATCAAAATTTGTATCTATTTAAAAAGAAGTTTAAACTATTTCTATTATATTATAATTATAAGAAACAAATTTTTTCATCCGAACATAATGCATATGATAAACTTTGAATAAAATATCTTCAAATATAAAGGCAAACAAATTTTGATTTAATTCTTTCTACACAATTAAAACAATGCAAAATTAAAATAAAAAATGCAATATTTTACTTTATTATACTTACTGATTTAATTGTATTACCATCTAAATATGTTGTGTGCCAAAGTGACTGTCTTTATAAAATCCAGATATCTGTAAGTTAAAAATTACTAGAATTAAATTCATTAACAGTAATATTTTCTCTGCATAATTCTTGTATAAGGACTAATTTTATGTAAATAAAGTATGTTACCGTTTTAAAGAACTAAACTTTAGATTTTAGTTCTTGTTTTTAAGTTTATATACACTCTCATAATTAGCTACACTTGACTAGAATTTTCTCAAATTATTACATATCTAACTTTCTCAGTGGCTTATATAGTACAGAATAAAAAGGATTAAAAGTTAATCTAGACTAATATAACAATTTATAAACACACTCATATAAATCAGATATATACATACATATAAAATTATAACAGCTTTTTTTATATCATGTATTTTATTATGTGCAACTTTATATTTTTTATTATATGATTTATTTTATCAAAAAAGACAATGACCATCTTTAAATACATATAATACCCTCTCATATATCAAGTATAACAACATAATGACTCAAGAAAAGATTGCTGTAGTATATCCTTTTTGAAAAAAAAAATATATATATAGATTTTTTTTTTAGAAATATATGATAAATTTTATTGCCACAAAAAGTTAGGTCCTTTTATTATGTTCCATGTTTACAATTTTGTTATAAGGAAGGTTATTAGTATACTATCATTAAAACTATGAAACATATGTAATGAAGCTTGCAGCTTACTAAATAATGCTGTGGGAAATGTCGTTATTTTGCTATCTTATAATCCAATGTTTTTGTTGATTTTGATAATATAACTATACAATAATTTTGATATCTAAATAATATTATTTGCCAAATTACTTTTATTGATACACATTATTTTAACTTGATAAATATGTCTCTGGGATTATCCACAATTCACAATCTTGCATGCTTATATCCTAATGAGTTTATGTAAATATACATCTCTTAACTTATTACCAGTCTCAGTAATTTATTGGATCATTGAATCAAGAGAAGATGAGTATTGTCTTTATATTATATTCTATATATATATAATTTTTTTCAATAAATATATATATATATATATATATATATTATATTGTATTTTTTTCTCTCTTTACGAATTTAAAAAAATCATCACTCGTTTCCTCAAGAAAATGTTCTTGCGGTATTGTTTTTTTCTTCTTACCAATACGTGATACAGTAAAATCTATGTCTTTAAATTTTTTTTTATCTATTCCCATTTGTAAAGGGTGAACAAAGATATCAGAATCTTCACAAAGAGGAACTGATTCCACTTGGCCATCATCATTGTCTGTTATGTTTGTGTCGGTCACTTCATGCTGATGTAAATATTTTTTTTACAATTGTGTTATAATATATAACACTGTTATATTTTATATATATACATATATATATATATATATATATATATATATATGTTTATTTATATACTTACTAAAGCTTCCGATTTGTCTTCTTTTCTTGCAGAGATTTTACTGCTTGGATTAATTAGATTTTCTAATGAAAGTTGATTCAATTTTACAAGACCCATAATTGCAGCATTTTTACGCAGTTTATGATTGTGTTTCATAAGTCTATCGGTTAAATTCTCAGGTTGACTTCCAGAACATACTACAGTATTATGATCAGAAGTTTTCTGAGATATTTCCTTCTCAGAGTTGGTTATATTCTCAAGATGTTTCATATAAGTCCTCTCCCAATGTTTATTTGAAAGGTCACGCCCGCCATTTACCTGTACAATATTAACTGTTTATATTATTTAACTTTTATAAATTCTTAGAAGATATATAATTGTTTCAAATATAAAAAGTGCACACTTTTATTTTCAACTAAATATCTTTGCTAAGCTAAAAGTAAACTAAAAGTGAACTATTTTTTTATCTTAAAATACTAATTAGATGCTATTATTGCCATTTAAAATATTAAATATCTATTGATAATAAAATGAAAATATTAAATATCTATAAATTAATAACCTAATTATGTTTTTAAAAGATGAGAATATTAACTCACCTCTTTAATAGCGGCAGAAATGGCATGTTTGTCAAAAGTATGCTTAACTTTAATATTTACAAAATTATCAACAACATTGTCACTATCATTATCCGAGTCTTCCATTAACTAGAATTAAATAAATAAATAAAAATATTTTTTTTTTTATAAAACTGAATGTAAAACAAAATTAAATATTCTCTTGCATATCTAGCTTTATATATTAACGTACATGTAGGTTTCGTGGTTTCTTTACTCTTCTTTCATTCATCTTTCGATCTTTTGCAGCTTGACTTAATCCTGATAGTCGATAGAACTTGGCACTATTCTCTACATAATCAAGCGATGTTGCCTTTTTAATATTCTCACGTAAATTCATTTTAATCTGTAATATATAGATAATAGATTTAAATACATATGCATACATATAATACCTTCATAAGATTGGATTAAATAATGAATTTTTAATATATTTAAGATTAAAGAAAAACTACTTTATTATATGTGTATATATATATAAATTTCTGCTCTTTTTACATTAACATCTGAGAATTTGAAATAAAACCTTATTTTTTAATAGAAGCAAAAAAATAGCATATATATACAAAACTGTTTTATAAATTCTTAAATTTTCAATCTTTATCAACTATATCTTTGTCTTTTTATAAAAAATTTAACTTATATTTTTCACATAGATTATATATAGAAAAAATAAAAAATTACAGATATTGTATACATAAACTGTGTTATATATATATTGTTTAGAGTATATAAATGAATATAATATAACCTTAATTCATGCGAGAAATAATTTCAACATTATTAATTATTATTAATTAAAAAGAGGAATTCATATATATTTTATGTTTATTTCTGTTCAAAATAGCCTTGTTCGTACGAGGAGGGAAAATTAAATTGTTTATCCTCCTGACTTACCTTTTCTAATTGAACAGAATCTGATAAAATGCATTCTTATATCATCGACTTCTCAACTTTTTACTCCCTTCGTATTTTTAATACTTTCTGATATCTTCACAAATTGTTTCTCTTCGATTTAGTGACAATTGATAAAATAGTAAAAGTTCTGCCTGTACGAGAAAAATAAGTTGATCAAGTTCTCCGATGTATTTGAAAAGAAAAAGAAATAAAAACACTTTTAGGTACATACCCGTTTATAAACGTTTATAAACACGTCCGCTTTCGTCGACAGACGACACCGAACTCTTTCGCTTTCACAATTTGACGAGTCACAGTCAGATAATATCGTATAAATTGATACCGCACTTTCAAAATATTTATCGAATGCGCAGAATCAGCGTATTTATATATAACACGCTGATGAAATCACAATTGAAACTCCAAGTTATAGACGTTCTGCTGTTGCTACGTGGATCCACTCTCCTTGTATTTGTATGTTTTCTTATCTCTTCACAAAGATACAAAATGTCACGAGAGATATTGAAGTTTCTTAAACATCTATCGCAGTAAATATCTGCAAAATGTAGACTTTCTTCTCATCAGTTTGGATGA
>NW_028141163.1:20609941-20741221 GCF_030444845.1 Prenolepis imparis | reverse complement strand
AAGCTAATCATAAACATATAACAGATTGAAACAAATATAACTGTAAACAATTATTTATCTGTTAAGATGTCGAGAATGTCAAAATACGAGGGTGGTTTGAAAAGTCCGTGCAAAGTCAGAGAGATGGCACCACTGGTGCGTATCGGGGTTATTTTTAGTTAGTAGCATCTCTTGGAAGAACACACACCAAGTTTCAGCCAGATCGGTCTATTTCTCTGTGTTTGGCATTCGTTTGAATCGAGAAAGTCGAGTGATTTCCAAAAAATGGATGAAAGAGAATTTCGTGTGTTGATAAAACATTACTTTATGAAAGGCAAATCGCCTCAGAAGACTAAGGAGAAGCTTGATAAACATTATGGTGAATCTGCACCTTCGATTAGAACAGTTTATAAGTGGTTTCAAAATTTTCGGAGTGGCCATATGAGCACAAGTGACGCTGAACGTTCTGGACGCCCTATTGAGGTCACTACTCCAGAAATCATTGATAAAATCCATGATATGATGATGGATGATAGAAGAGTGAAGGTGCGCGAGATTGCTAGTGCTGTGGGCATCTCGAGTGAACGGGTACATAATATTTTGCATCAACATTTGGGCATGAAAAAACTATCCGCAAGATGGGTGCCGCGATTGCTCACAGTTGACCACAAACGAAATCGTGTGAGGTGTTCCAAGGACGGTTTGCAGCTGTTTCAGCGGAATCCACAGGACTTTAAGCGTCGTTTCGTCACTGTGGACGAAACATGGATACACCACTACACGCCTGAGACCAAGGAACAGTCCAAACAATGGGTTGCCAGCGGGGAGTCTGCACCAAAGAAGGCGAAGACCGTTCTTTCGGCCGGGAAAGTTATGGCGACTGTCTTTTGGGATTCACAAGGAATAATCCTCATCGACTATTTGGAAAAGGGTAAAACTATTACAGGCGCATATTATTCATCGTTATTGGACCGTTTGGAAACCGAGCTGCAAGAAAAACGTCCACGATTGGCCCACAAAAAAGTCCTTTTCCATCACGACAACGCACCAGCTCACTCATCTGTAGTTGTAGCCGCAAAATTGATGGAATTAAGGTTCCAACTCGTTCCGCATCCCCCCTATTCTCCAGATTTGGCTCCCTCGGACTACTACTTGTTCCCCAATATGAAGAAATGACTGGGGGGAAAGAGATTTTATTCAAACGAAAAGGTGATTGCGGAAACGAATGCCTATTTTGCAGAGTTGGACCAATCTTATTATTTGGAAGGGATCAACAAACTGGAGCAGCGTTGGACGAAGTGTATAAGCCTAAAAGGAGTCTACGTTGAAAAATAAAAAAAGTTTATACCGAAAAATTAAGTAGTTTTCATTTTTGCACGGACTTTTCAAACCACCCTCGTATGACCCACCCAATAATTTCGTGTCTTTGTTTAGATTAAGACCGTTTTTGTTCTTTTATATGTAACATCTCGGAAATTAGTCTTTTGTGATAATTGCTTTCGCGGTCTAAAATTTTAACATTATTCCAATCAAAAGCATGGTTTTGATTTGTAATATGTTCTGAAATCACTGACTGCTTTGTTGGATCTAATTTTATATTTTCTATGTGTTCTTTGATTCTAGATCTTAACTGTCTTTTTGTCTGCCCCACATAGAAAGCGTTACATTCTGAGCAATTTATTTTGTAAACTACATTATAAGATGGATTCCCGTTATCTTTATATACTTTAATAAATTTATTAAGTTTATTAAGTATTCTGTATCCCACTTTATGTTTCGATTTTCTCATTGAATGGGTAATCGATTCGGAAATCGAGTTGATGTATGGTATAACTAAGAACTTATTTTCAGCATTTTTTTTTTAGTCAACCGTGATGAAGTTATTTCATTGTTGTTGTTGAATTTGTTCTTAATGAGGTATTTTATCCTGCGATTGATTTCATAAAAAAATGAGATGGAGAGGAAAACCGTTGCAGAGCAATATATTTATAATTTTCTCTAAATTCTTTTTATGGAAAGTATGATGTGATAATAGCAATGCTCTGTCAACTAAATTATAAATTGTACCTATTTTATGACAAATAGGGTGATTGGAATAAAAAGATAGTGATCTTCCTGAAAGGTTTTTTTTCTGGAACCAATCTATATATATTTTGTTGTTATTAACTATGATATTTAAATCCAAGAAACTCATGCAACGATCGGCCTCCCATTCAACAGTGAATTTTAATCTATTGTTACAATTGTTAAATCTTTCAACGATGTCTGTTATTGTATTCGCTGGTGCTGCTAATATGATATCATCTACATAGCGATAGTAGAATAATATTGCTGTATCTAATGTGTTTATAATGAAATTTTCTAGATCTTGCATAACTAGGTCTGAAATTATTGGCGATAACGGAGAACCCATGGGAGTACCATAAGTTTGTTTGTAAATTTTTTCATTGAATATGAAATAAGTAGATGATAAAACAAAGTTACCCAGTGAGCATTATTGAGAGGAAGAGCTCTTTAAGAGAACTTTTTGAAGACTTCATTAATTTTTCTCAAAAATGATATTAGTAAGTTATCTTTTTTGTAAGATATCTTTCAGAAGAGCTCTTTAAGAGAACTTTTGAAGACCTTATTAATTTCTCTTAAAAATGATATCAGTAAGTTATCTTTTTGTAAGATATCTTTCAGAAGAGCTCTTTATGTTGTCTATTCATAGATGTCTGTAGAGTCTCCAGCAAGCGTGCTATTTTACGAACGCCGCACATGGGCAAGCCTCATATATACGTGTGTGAACTGCGTGCTCTGAGTTGAATTTCAAGGAGATAGCATTTACGTTCTTCGATATTAACGTTTAATCTTTCTTTCTTAAATTATAAATATTATTAAATATGTATTTGAGCATAAAATAGAGATTATATATTTTCATATATATTTTTGTTATTTGTTCTATGTTGCCTCTATATCCAACCAAAGAAGTTGGGTTATGTCTGCAAAAAGCACGTTGCAATCATAAAGTTTTTTTTTATTCAAAGTCTATGGGCATTTTGAAACCTGTTTTAATTTTAATAAAATGTTATAAAAGAAATGTATACTAAGAGTTATATTTTTTTTAATATAAAAAAATATGTAAAAATATAATACTACAAATAGCAATTCTTAACGGTAACTTTTTTTTTATATTTAAAAGAAGTCAGATTGTGGAATTCTTTTAGATATCGTTTATGTGATGTCTTTCTTTCCTCTAAAATCGACGCATTGGAGGACTTATTGATATCATAATATTATCATTTTGATGGAGTTATCGGAAGTCCGACTCTTAAACTTGAGTACTTTATGAATTTCTTTTGATAATATATTGCTCACTGGGTAACCATGAAAATAAATTTCTCTTTTGGAATTTTTGTGTGTAGTTTAATATAATTCCATCTGTTAATAATACTTCCAATTGCAAGATCTAGAGATACATTTGTAAAAAGTGAAACCACATCAAGTGAAATTAAAACATCCTGTTCTCTTAATGTTTTTCCTGACAGAATGCTGTACAATTCAAAACTGTTATTTATGTAGGTAGCCGATTTCGGGATGCTTTTTGTTAAGATATTGTGAATAAATGAGGCTATATTATATAAAGACGTGCTGATAGAAGATACAATAATTCTGAACGGTACATTGTCTTTATGGATCTTAGGTAGACCGTAAGCTTTGGATAGTATCGAGTCACTCGAATGCAAAAAATAATATTATTTTTTGATAATGTGCTCATTTTTTAACCAATTCTTTAATATGTCATTAAGTTCCCTTTCAATTTTTGATGCGGGGTTCTTGTTGATCAAAGTATAGGTTCCTTTTTTATCATTTAGTAGGTCTTCCACTTTTTCGATGTAATTGTCTTTGTTTAGTGCAACCGTTACATTGACTTTATCAGTACGCGTGAAAAGGATGTTAGGATTATGAGAGCAAAATTGTTTAGTTATTATAAATGAAGCATCGATAATAATCTTGATTGAATAGGGTTCGTGTGATGATTATTCCGAATAAAATGATGGAACTGTGGTATGGAAATGTTGCGGATAGTTGTAATGTTATTGATATTGTTGGTGTTAAATTCAATATCATTAATAAACTCATGTATGGCCGTTTTTTTCATTTTTGTGATCGGGAGGCTGAAATTACTGCCTAATTGTAACAAATTAGAAACCTCTCCCGGGATTTCATGACTAGATAAATTTATGAACCATTTTTCATTAGTATTATTTAAAGGATGAACAGGTTTTTTTTAGGAAATCAGATGCTTTGATATCTGTGATAATAAGATTGTTATTAATAGTAGTAATTGGTTTATGTTTTAAACCAGAGCTGTCCACGTTTTGCACTTTTCGGCCGATTTCCGAGGCTCACCGCCTAGCGGCCCCCACTTACGCTCGAGACCTTAGCAACTACGGTTATCGGGCCACGCGTTGCTAAGGTCTCGAGCATAAGTGGGGGCCGCTAGGCGGTGAGCCTCGGAAATCGGCCGAAAAGTGCAAAACGTGGACAGCTCTGTTTTAAACTATTATTTAAGTTATAACTGAAGGTTATTGGTTTGATGTTTTTAATATATGCTTTGTTTTTTTCCTTTAGTAAACCTTGAAATTCTTTCATATGTAGATAATGAATTTTTTATGGTAATTATCAAAAGCTCTCATCTAATGTTTTGTTATGTCAAACCATATGTATGTAGGAAAACTATTGAAAAGAATTTGGTTTATGGTGTATTTTTCATTATGTAACAATTCAATTAATCTGTGAAGATCAAAAATCTCAATTTTTAATGAATCAACCTTGAATGTATGCAGCATTCTGTCTCTTCTTTTTAATGATCTATGATGATATAAATTAAATTCAAAGTTACATAAATTCATTAGATATTTGGGAAATAAATCCCAATTTTTGCATGACCTTAAAAAAGTTAGTTTTGATGTGGTTTTTACTAATTTGTAGTTAACATCAATCCATTTTTTTTACCCAATAAGCTATTTGCTCACCAAATGTTCTATAAATAAAATCGAAATTAAATCTGTGATATTTGAATCCAAAATTATTATAACGCATATTAGGCCCGCGCAAATAGATTTAGTTTTTAGTTAATAATATTTAAAATATGTAAAAGAGAATAATAAAGAATTTTTAAGTTTAAATTATGATGTAATTTCTTTGTACGCATTTCCAATCCGCACTCTCTCCCACCCGTAAACAGTTCCCTAGCTCTTATACGTATAGCTCCCAATAGTTGTGTGGTCCTTGCGGGGGATGACGTCATGCGGGGAAAGGGGGAACGCGATGCTAAGAACCGCCAGAGATAGCGCGAGAGGTGCACGCGAGAAAGGAATAGCGCGAGAGCGCTTAGAAGAAAGAGTGTGAGGCGTTTATGAGAGAACGCGAGGCACATGTGAGAAAGAGATAGCGCGAGAGACGCATACGAGAGAGAGAGATGTTTGCAAAGGAGAGCGCGAGATAACGCGAGAGAGGTTTGCAAAGGAAAAAGAAGAGAAATTTTAAAATAAAAACATTTTTAATAATACTAATTTTTAATTAGCAATAAATGTGTATTTACATGTGTGTGTGTGTGTGTGTGTGTGTGTGTGTGTGTGTGTGTGGTGTGTATGTGTGAATTAAAAATTTAAAATATAAGAATATATAAGAATATAATAATATAATATGAATATAATATAAAAATATAAAAAATATAATAATATAATATGAATATATAAGAAAAATACAAATAATAAGATAAATAGATAAACAATATAAATTTAAAATATAAAATATAAAAATTTTAAATGCGTCGGCGGCAAGCGGAGGAGCAGCGGCTGCGAGGTGGTGGGGCGGTGGCTGCGAGGCGGTAGAGGACCATAATGGGATAGCAAGGGGCCCCTTCTGCATAACAGAAAAATTTTGTTAATTAATTTATAAATATTTTAATTTATTTAAATAAATACAAGTATTACATACTGCCTCCATGACAGGTTAGGGAGAATGCGGTTCCTCAATATCTCGGTCTGAAAAATCATAATGGTTCCTCAATATCTTGATCCGAAAAATCATAATCCGATGATTCGCATGATGCCGATGGTGATGGCATATCCATTCGACCAATATATGGGTCCTCAGATCCTTTAAAATAAATCACACAGCTTTTATAGCGACGTCGAAAGCATTTGATATTGTTGTGTGCTCTGAACCATTTAGATAAACCGCCAGTTGTTCTTAAAATATCTTCATGAATTTCTATAAAATGGGCCAAATCTTTCGTTTGGGGTTTCTGTACACCGAGTTCACGATTTCGTAGAAACTATACCACCGAAGACATGTCCTTCGATTTTTTCTGAGTCGCCATTTTCACAACACTTGTAGAATTCTCACTTTAAGTGTCCCAGTACAATCTCCAAAAGTTTATTTTGTGCAAATAGGACACATATCACATGGAAATATCTGACACAATGATTCTCTACAATTGCAACACCATCGACAATCCACTGCATTGTGTAATTTAATCACATGCTTTCGTACAGCATACATGTGTCCGAAATCTTGAATAGAGATCATACATGAAGTACATAAAGCCAGAGGACCACCCGTAGAATAATAAAAGTATATGGCGCAAACTTTTGTACGTCCGTTTAGCGCAAGGATTTGTGAATTAGACCTTGTCGTGAATATCCGTAAGGTCCTCACTGCGATCACTAATATAATTACTGTCACTCGACAACGCGTGATCTTCGTCAGATTCGTCTACACTGTTATCCGACAACTCGTGATCTTCATCAGATGACTCGTCTAATATTTTCTCGAAATTATTATTTTCCATTTTCGATGACACTCACATCTTCATCACTATCTTCGATGATAATTAGTTCTTCTATGTTCATTATTTTTTCTTCTCACTTGCAATTCACACAGGACACTTAGCTCGGAGACGGTTCGAGACTTTTTGACGTGGAGACCCTCTCCATAAGTTTCAGCCCCATCTCCTAAAAAATTATCGCAATTCTTCCTAGAAAAAATTCGAGCGGCCGGACATCGGCGCTCATTTTTGTTTATAAAAATTCAAGCGGCCGGACATCGGCGCTCCCTAAACAATGTGAAAGAATCCCGCTTAGGGGGAGGGGATAGGTACCGCAAAGGCTGCCGAATATCGGCGCGTAATGCAACATGGTCTTTTACCGCGAAAAAAACACGTGTCCCGACGTGTTCATTGCGATAAGCGCGACCCCCCAAGATCCCCTCAGATGATTGAGGGATGGGGGAGGTACCGCGAGGGCGGCCGAATGTCGGCAAAATTATCGCAAAAGAATTCTTCCTAAACAATGAGGAAGAAACGTCGCAGCCTTTGGGCAGGGGGAGGGAGGGCGGAAGTACCGCCAAAGCGCGTCGCCTTATGGGGGAGGGGAGGGGAAGTACCGCGAGGGCGGCCGAATATCGGCGCTCACTTTGCGGTGTTTTGTTTATATTAACATGTTAGATAATTCAAAGTAATACAATACGCTGTTTTGTTTATGAAAAACAATACGCGATAAGCGTCTCCCGCACAGCGATAAGCGCCCCCGCCCCGCGTGACGTCATCCCCCTCGCCTACGAGATCCCCCCCGCCCCGCGTGACGTCATACCCCCTCGCCACGGAGAACCCCCCCGCCCCGCGCCCCCCTCGGAGGTCCTGTGTTAGAACTCTCCTTGTATTCCTACTCTCGCGGTAGTTTCGGGACACCCTGTATATTATTAAATATTTTTAGCTATATATATAAGCCAATAATATTTTAATTGATTTAATGTTGTTTTTTGATAGTAAGTGATATTTTATCATCTGAAGAAAGCCAATATTCTCTAGATCAAAATCAAAATCAAAACAAAAATTATAATATAAAAATTATAAAAAGTTGCGAGTTTCTTTCAATTCAATAGACAAAAAATGTCGGCATTTAATTTTAGGGCAAAAAACAATGCAATTAAGAAATTTAACAATTTAAAAATCAAACAACTTTAACTTAAACCCTTTTCATAACATTGACAAGTCCAAATGGCTAATAAATATCAGTAGTAAACAAATTCCTGACACTGTTTCTGACTTTTTAAGCTTAGGTGAAAATTTTGCATTACCTGTTCATCAGTCTCAGAAACATGACCGCAAAAGTTATGTACTTGAGGTTGTTAAAAATTTTGAATCAAACTTTAAAAACATCCCTACAGATTCCATAGAAACAACGCGACTCTCTATAGCAAATACGCTTCAAAGATTCCTTGACGAAAGAAAACATATTAATTATTTAGATAGACATATTCAAAAAGAATTTTTAAATTGCAAAAAGTTTTTACGTGACAATGAAGATATTCTCGTCACGAGGGCTGATAAAGGTCAGACTACAGTCGTCATGGACAAAAAAGATTGTGGAAAAAATGGAATTTTTGTTAAGTGACCACTCTACGTATAAAAAATTAAAGAAAGATCCTATAAAGCAGTTAACTAACAAAATTAACTCATTGACAAAATCTTGGCGTAGCAATGATTTAATAGACGAAATCACCTATAAACAGCTGAATTGCACTAATGGCAACCTACCACGTTGTTACGGACTACCCAAGATTCACAAGACTGGTTTCCCATTGAGAATTATTGTATCGTCACTTGGTAGTCCGCTATACAATGTCTCGAGTTACATACACAACTTAATATATAACTCCATTAAAAAACCAATGTCCCATATTAAAGATGGGTGGTCATTTGCTAAAATTATTAAAGACATGCCTATCAATGAGGATGATGTAATGATCTCATTGGATGTTAGTTCTCTATTTACAAACATCCCCAAAGAATTAGTTATAGACGGCATTAAAAAACGTTGGAGCGACATTGCGATAAAGACGAAATTTAATTTACCCCAAATTTTATATGTAATAGAATTGATTTTGGATTCCACTAGTTTTAGTTTTAACGGACATTTCTATGAACAAATATTCGGTAGTCCAATGGGCTGCCCACTATCACCGATTTTGGCGGACATTGTTATGGAGGATTTAGAGACGCATTGCTTGAGTTTGCTTAATTTTGACGTACCGGTTTATTATAGATACGTTGATGACATTTTTGTCATTTTGCCACGTGAAAAAATTGATGAGATGCTATCGACATTTAACAACTATCATCAACGGTTGAAATTCACATACGAAGTTGAAATTAACTCTTCGATTAATTTTTTGAATACGAGCGTCATACGGAGCAATAATATACTTATTACTGATTGGTATAAAAAACCGACATGGTCTGGAAGGTATTTAAACTTTCTTTCTAACCATCCGTTGAAATACAAAATCAATACTATTTACAACCTTGTTATAGCCCTAAAAGCTATAACTATAATTATTAAAATCACTTAATATAATTATTATTATTTTGTATATATTACACAAAAATAAGTAAGACGCATGCTTGCAAAAGCGCTGAGGCAATAAGAATTTCGACAAGCATACGAAATCCGAAAAACGAGACTAACGCTGAGTAAGCACTGCGCTAATTAAGAAATTACCAAAATCGCAAGCAAAGCGTTCCATTAACCTCCTTCGCTTGCGACTGGTAACCCAATTATTAGATATAAAAAGGACCCTAAGACAACTCTCGAGGTCCCAGTCAAGCTGTAGTAAAGCGCAAGTACGTTAATAACAAACCACGACACGATTGTGAACAAGTGATCTACGCAACAACTGTGTAAGCATACTTTAATTTGCGTCATCCCAAGACGCTCATATATTTTGTACAACTGACTATTTATATTAAATATATTGTGAAACCACAAACGGGAGTGAAATTCCCCCTGACGTTCCCGAGCTTCCTAGTTCTAATTCGGTAACGATCCCTTAACTATCCTGTGCCTCACAAGGGCATAACATAATTTGGTGGCAGCGGTGGGATCTACCGAAGGATCGTCTTGTGACAAGGAGTGACAAATACTTCCGAAAATCAGTTGACAAAATCAATCACGAGAACTGTCACCGTTAGTGATAAAACAGTGAACGTACGAAAAGCCGAGAGCCATCGCCGTAAAAACGACGACCAACACCGTGGGACCACCATTGACGAGACAGCACCGCCAAGCTGCAGACCGCCACAGCATCCACGGAACCTGGGACCACCACACTAGCCGCTGACACGAAATACATCGAAAATGCGAGCTGTACTACTGCTGTAAGTGCGAAAATAAATTCTTGTATACTAGACGGGGAAGTAACCCCGCAAACATAGCAAAAAAATTAAGCGAGACAACCTCATGTCGGCAAGACTCAGAAAACACGTAACGTTCAGACCTCGGTTCTGGAGCAGGCCTGACCGCTCCCCGGCTCAACCCCGCGTCGTAGACCCCGCACCGGTAGTCGAACCGACAGACCGGAATATTCGTAGTAATTCGCGTTGGAATCTAGGCGCATACTATCCAAACCCCGACACCGAACAAACAGCAGAATACGTGCGACCACCTGACGCCGACAATACAAACGAGGAAGACCGACCCGCGAGCCGCGCATCTAGCAACGGAGTTTCAGTAAGAAGAAATTATTCGCCGGTATCCGCGGACGGTAGTATTATAAGCGCGTGCCACGAAAACGAAATGAGACGAAACTCACGCTCACGAGCGGTCCCCACTGAAGACATAGATAGAGAAATCAATAGACTACGATCTATAATTAATGCCGCCGAGCATGATGCCGACGTCGGACGTCCAGTTTTCAGTCCAAAAAATGACCTACTTGTTGAACTCATACAAGGGCAACGCGAAATGTGGAACGAAATAGACCGGTTACGCACCCAGATACGTGACCAGCCCACGAATAACCGAGAGACACAACAAACGTCGAACCGACACCAATTAGAAAATGCGCGAAATACAGACCGTGACCTCGACACGACCTATACGTACGGAAGATCAGAAAACGACGTTAGGAGCCGACGAAGTCTCCCTTCAAGGTATCTGGCCCTAAAGGAAGCACGCGCCATGATTCCCGAATTCAATGGGACGCCTCATAAACTCAAAAAATTCTTAAATGCATGTACTTACGCCATGAAAAAAATTCACCCCGAGGACGAAGAATCCTTAATTCAAGAGGTCTTATTCACAAAACTAGACGGAAAAGCCATGCAAGACTTTGAAACTCACGATATTCAAACATTCGAAGAATTAAAGGAACAATTAGAGTCATGCTATAAATCCAAACGCAGCACGACGAGCCTACAATTAGAGTTCAATTCACTAAAACAACAACCGAACGAAAGCACACAAGAATTCGGTCAACGCGTCGACCTATTAGCAATGAAACTATACGACTCAATAACTGAGGGAAAGGGCTACACCCCGGAAAATAAATGTGGAATACAGCAAACCATAAAGGAACAAGCACTCATAAATTTCCAAATAGGGTTACGCCATGACCTTAAAATCCTCGCACGGGCGCAACGCTTTAAAACTCTACAAGAGGCAATAACCGGTGCCGGCGAAGACGAAAAACTCCTCGAGTCCCCTAGGGCCGCGGATAAGCAAACACACGAATCAAAGTATTCGCAGCATCCGCATGCATCGCGGATTCAATGTCACAAATGCGGAAAAAACGGACACTACGGACGCGACTGCCGCAGTAGCTTCAAGTTCGCGCTCCCAAAACCTGAGAAACGATCGCAAGTAAACGCGATCATTAAGTACTGTAATTATTGCAAAAAATCCGGGCACAACCGCAACGAATGTTGGAAGTTAAACGAACGACCTAAAATTAGCGGATATAAAAAACAAAACGAAGACCTAAAATCACACTCCAAATATACACGCGAGCAGCGCGAATCGCATCGTCAACGAAAACAGAGCACCGACTCTAATAGCGGCAGCGAAGACGAAAGCAAAGACAAGAAAAACCCGCCAAAAAGGGCGCTAGAATACCGCGTCGCACACATAAAAGGCGAACCAGGATTACCTACAGTAACACTACCCATACGCGAAGCAAAACAAGGGAGGGTAAAAATGATGTGCGACTCAGGAGCAACCACTTCATTAATAAAATTAAAGGAATTAAAAGATGATACTTTAATCCATGAAGACGATATTTCACTCACCGGAATAACGGGACACAAGGTACACACCATAGGAAAGATAAACGCTACAATCAAGATAGGTGACCATAAAATAAAACACGCGTTCTACGTGGTAAAAGACGATATGCCCATCGAAAACGATGGAATCTTAGGATTCGACTTCCTACAAAAACATTCCACCGTCTGCGATTTCGAGAAAGCACAGTTAAGGCTAGGGAAAGGTATCTTAAACCTGCACTCCACTAGCAAGATTACTTTAAAACCTCGCTGCGAAACCATAATTAGAGCCGCGACGAAAATAAATAAAATAGGCATAGTTCAAGCAGCAGAAACCGCCCCCGGTATATACATCGGAAATGCGCTAGTAGAACCGATCGACTTCACTTGCCCGATCAGTATGATAAACACGACAGACGAGGAGGTCGAAATAGAAACACCAACAGTGACCATCGAAGAAATCGAACGAGACACTACAACCGGGATAAACGCAATAATTAGCGACAAATTAACCAAGCTAGAAGAACCACGGAAGAACCGCGTTTGCAAATTATTACGAACCGACCATCTAAACGATGAAGAACACAGGGCACTTTTAAATATCTGTGAAGAATACCAAGACATATTTCATGTAGAAGGGGAACCCTTAACGTGCACCACCACAATAGAGCACGAAATAAATACGCGTTGTAATACTTCACCCGTAAATATAAGACCATATCGCTTACCCGAAAAACATAAAACCGAAGTAAGCCAACAAATAACCGAGATGCTAAAAGCCAAAATAATAAGGCCGAGTATGAGTCAGTGGAATGCACCCTTACTAGTTGTGCCTAAGAAGATGGACGCATCCGGACAACCTAAACTTCGAGTAGTAATAGACTTCCGAAGACTGAACGATCTAACCATAGGCGATTCATATCCTCTTCCGAATATTACTGACATATTAGATCAGTTAGGCAACGCCAAATATTTTACCACACTGGATTTGGTCTCAGGATATCACCAAATTCCAATGGCCGAAAAAGACAAAAATAAAACAGCATTTTCAACACCCCACGGACACTACGAATTTAATCGAATGCCGTTCGGACTAAGAAATCCGCCAGCAACTTTCCAGCGGTTGATGAACTCCATACTCAGCGGAATGCAAGGGCTCAAATGTTTAGTTTATTTAGATGACATCGTCATATACGGAGCCAGCTTAGAAGAACATAATAAACGACTCAAGGAAGTACTGCAACGACTCCGAAAGAATAACTTAAAACTCCAACCCAATAAATGTGAGTTCCTACGAAAGGAAGTTATATATCTAGGCCACATAATAACAGAAAATGGAATATCGCCAGATCCCTCAAAATTAACGGCAATAAAAGAATTCCCAAGGCCCGAAAAAGTAAAGGACATACAGTCATTCATAGGCCTTGCCGGATATTACCGAAAATTTATAGAGGACTTCTCAAAAATCGCCAAGCCATTAACAAAGCTGACAAGAAAGTCAGAAAAATTCGAGTGGACCACAGACCAACAAAACGCCTTTGAAACATTAAAGGAAAAACTGATGACTGCGCCAGTGTTGCAATATCCCGACTTCGCACAAGAATTTATAGTGACTACCGATGCTTCCAATTACGCTATCGGAGCAGTGCTATCGCAAGGTAAAATAGGTAATGATCGCCCCATTGCTTACGCAAGCAGAATTTTGTCACGAGCAGAAAAAAATTATAACACAACCGAAAAAGAGCTACTCGCAATAATATGGGCCGCCAAACATTTTAGACCATACATATACGGCACGAAATTTAAAATCGTGACCGATCATAAACCATTAATATGGCTATTCAATGTCAACGACCCCGGATCGAGACTGATTCGATGGAGGCTCAAGTTAGAAGAATACGATTACGAAATAATACACAAGGCGGGTCGAGCGAACGCAAACGCTGACGCATTAAGCCGTAATGTAATCCGAGATACAAGCGAATCGGAAAAGGAGCAAAAAATACATGCAATAGAAGTAAACAACACAAGCACTGAAAATACTGAAAATTATACGGAAGAAGAAAGGAAACAAATATTACATGAATATCACGACGCCCCCATAGGAGGACATCAAGGTGTCGAGCGAACTTTAAAAAGAATTCGCCTAAAACACGATTGGCACGGAATAACGAAAGACGTCGAGAAATTTATAGCTAAATGCGAATCGTGTCAAAAAAACAAATTGTCACGAAAAACTAAAATGCCTTTAATAATAACAGATACACCCACTGCACCATTCGAGAAATGTGCATTAGATATAGTCGGACCACTAACAGTAACCACGAAGGGAAACAAATATTTGCTAACATTCCAAGATAGTTTAACAAAATATAGCGAAGCAGTACCAATCCCAAACCAAGAAGCGAACACGGTCAGCAAGGAATTTATTACAAAAATCGTTCTCAAACACGGGACGCCAGAAAAAAATCCTTACGGATCAAGGAACAAATTTCCTCAGTGAAATATTCAAAAATACATGCAAGTTGTTAAAAATAAACAAAATACAGACAACTGCATATCACCCTGAAAGCAACGGCGCACTAGAACGATCACATCGCACGCTGGCAGAATATTTACGACATTACATTAACGAAGACCAAACCGATTGGGATGAATGGATACCGTTCGCAATTTTTTCTTATAACACCACACCACACACAGCAACAGGATACACGCCCTTCGAACTAATATATGGACAACAAGCAGAATTACCGACTGCACTAACGAAACCCCCAAGGCTAACATATAATTACGACGATTACGCACAAGAGATGCGAGAAAGAATACGAGCTACCAATCAACAGGCAAGGGAACATCTAAAGGATAAGAAAATTAAAGCCAAACAACAATACGATAAAGAAACAAAAATAACAAAATTTAGAGTAGGCGACAAGGTACTGGTCTACGACGAGACGTTACGACGAGGACGATCAAAGAAACTCGAATCATTATGGACCGGACCATACGTCATACTCGAAAGGAACTCAGACGTAAATTATACAATAAAAAAAGGAAGAAAGACTATACGTATACACGCAAATAAACTCAAACAATTTATAGAAGCATAAACGAACTGTATTATTACAGGATGCTTACTTGCTGGAACAGCAAGGTACTCGCAAGGCCCCACGACGCAAGGATCGCCCATATAAAATACACGAATTTATTCACAACCCAGGCCTACATTTTGAAAAAATCGGAAAATTACATTATACCGAAGGAACATGGAAACTTGTAATTAAATTAAACTTAGAAGAACTAATGCAAAGGTACGGACAAATAGAAGAATACGTACAACAGCACCAACTGAAATGCGACACACTGAAGTTCCACGTTCAGTATCAAAAGGAAGCATGCACTAGCTTCGAGACTATCACAAATAAAGAAGCTAAATATCTGAAGAACCTCATGACACAAATCCAAACTGTCTACATCCATCGACTAACAAACGTCGAGGATTAATAAACGGAATAGGAACAATAGCGAAAACATTATTTGGAACGATGGACGCAGAAGATGAGGAACATATTAACCAACAACTCGAGCTACTTAACGACAACCAACAAACGATACAGCATGCAATAAAAACCCAATTAAAGGTAGTAAACGCAACGATAGCACACATAGAAACGCTAGAAAATATAGTTCAACGAAACGAAAATCTATTACGCAAACAAGTACAGGCATTTTTCGAACGCGAAGACATTTCTGAACATTTTGCGATAACCACTGCGGTCATTACAGAACTAATACGCGACGCAGAAAATGTACTAGATTACCTGGCACACATACAAAAAGAAACAATACAACTAAAATTAATACCGGTAGATATAATAACCGCGCATTTAAAGGAAGCGGTACACCAAATACCGCAAGGTTCATATTTCCCGTTCTCAATACATGCCGAGAATTGGTTACAAATAGAAAAATACATGACAGTAAGCGCATATTGCGATAAAACAAAAATTTTCACCATCCTTCATTTTCCGCTAATAACAAAGCCTACGTACGATATCATAAGAGTAGTAGCGCTCCCTATTCCGGACCATAACGCGATAATGTCAAGCACAGAAATAACAAACGAACTACTCGCGTTAAATAAGGAAACGCTAACATACGTACTAATAACAAAAAAACGTGTTAGAAAAGTGTAAAAGGAACAACTACGATTATATATGTCTAAAGACACATCCAATATACCGTATAAACGCGAACGCCCCGTGCGAAATACAAATGTACGAACAGCGACAACAGTATCATAACAATTGTAAAATAAAGCGAACTATTGAAAGAAAAGCAGTCTGGATCGCATTACACCAGCCAGGCACTTGGTTATATTCAACCACCACTGACCTGCAAGTAACTATACAATGCAACGGACAACATGAGTACAGAGAAACAATAAGAAATACGGGACGAATAACATTACAAGGAAAATGCAAATTGACAACCACAGAAATGACGATACAAACAAGAAACACAGTTTTCGAAACGGAAACGGAAACGTACCTACCAGAATTAAACATAACACTATTACGCGATCTCAAAACTAACAACAATATAACGTTAACAGACGTCACAGAACACGAAACTGAATTAACAGAATTAAGAGCCAAATTACACACGATAAATAATAACTTGGAAAACAATGAGCAAAGGTTTTTCACCAAAAAATACTTTCTATACCCAATGGCAACCAACGGAATAATCCTTACCGTAGTAATAGCAATAATAATTTATATAACAAAAAAAACCAGGAAAACAAAGGAACTAACCGTATACAAATCTACAACAATACCAAGACCAAAACCAATATTAAAACGTAGTCTAAGCACGCGATATTAGAAGTAAGAAAATTGTAAAGCATTGTAAATATCGCTATAGGACTAAGAAAACTACGTGCCTCGTTTTCTTTTCTAACGGGGGAGGGATGTTATAGCCCTAAAAGCTATAACTATAATTATTAAAATCACTTAATATAATTATTATTATTTTGTATATATTACACAAAAATAAGTAAGACGCATGCTTGCAAAAGCGCTGAGGCAATAAGAATTTCGACAAGCATACGAAATCCGAAAAACGAGACTAACGCTGAGTAAGCACTGCGCTAATTAAGAAATTACCAAAATTGCAAGCAAAGCGTTCCATTAACCTCCTTCGCTTGCGACTGGTAACCCAATTATTAGATATAAAAAGGACCCTAAGACAACTCTCGAGGTCTCAGTCAAGCTGTAGTAAAGCGCAAGTACGTTAATAACAAACCACGACACGATTGTGAACAAGTGATCTACGCAACAACTGTGTAAGCATACTTTAATTTGCGTCATCCCAAGACGCTCATATACTTTGTACAACTGACTATTTATATTAAATATATTGTGAAACCACAAACGGGAGTGAAATTCCCCCTGACGTTCCCGAGCTTCCTAGTTCTAATTCGGTAACGATCCCTTAACTATCCTGTGCCTCACAAGGGCATAACAACCTCATAGATCACGCTATTCTATTATCAGACAAAAAATTCCATAGTAAAAATATTGATACAGTGCAGGAAATTTTACTGAATAATTGCTTTCCAATGCGCATCATCAAAAAACATACAGATAGAAGAATTAGTTTTCTAAAAAATCGTACTGATGATAACAGTACATTTGAAGCGTATGATGGGCGTTCAAAAATTTCTCCTTACATTTCGTTGCCGTATGTCAAAGATGTGAGTGAGAGCATTGGTCGTTCGCTAAAAAATGCCGGCGCTAATGTCGTCTATAAAATAGCCAATAAATTGGACACATTAATAAAACGAGGCAAAGATTCATTGCCCAACAACGATAGAACTAATGTTGTATACAAAATTAATTGTAATAATTGTAATGCCTCATATATCGGGCAAACAAAGAGACATATGCGCACTCGTGTAAAAGAACACTGTAACAATATAAAATTACATGCGACAAATCATTCTGTTATAAGTAAACATAGACTAACATATGGACACGATTTTGATTGGACATCACCCGTTATATTGCACAGCGAAAAACATGTTGGAAAGAGAGAAATCGCAGAGATGTTTTTTATCAAAAAAGTTAGCAATACAATTAACCTACATAAAGACACTGAGAATCTCAATAACATTTATGATAAAATTATAAAGGTCGTATAATCTTTGGCTTTATATATTTAGTTTTTGACGAATCATCATAACGATAGGATCGTTTTCTCTTTTTCTCTCTTTCAAATGTTTTGACAAAATTGAATTTATGTTATGTTTATTTAAATATGTTGTAACTATATTATGGAAAAGTTGACGTTATCGTTAATTTGGCTGCACCTCTACTAATGAAGTATGTAAAAAATCTCTAACTTTTGACATATCAAACCGTCTCACACTTATGATTTAAAACTGTATTGTTTCAGTATTACACTTGATAAGGACCACATCCATATGGTCGAAACGTTGTGTGTTTTTTAAATAAATATAATTTTGGCTAGTTGGGTCGACTTTACTTCGTTCCTATTTTAAAATTTTACTAGCGACTTTTTAAGTATCTAATTATTATTTTAAAAATTATAATATTTTGACATCTCAAAAAAGCTTGTCTCAAAGTGAAAATGAAGATAATAATAATACCAAAGATAATACCAAAAAATTAAAAAAACAAGATATATATTAAATTTTAAAAATAATTTCATATAATTAATTTTCATTATTTTAAAATAATTTTAATTAATGCGTTTTTCTTATTTCAGATGCAGTATGGACTAAAAATAAAACACTTGCACTTTTATCGTTATATGAAGCAAATGTTAATATGTTAGACAATCCAAGAAAGAAAACAAAAATTTGGATTGAAATTTCGAGAGGTTTACAAGATTTTAATATTAAAGTAAATTTTATATAAATATTTATTTTGTACTAAGTTTTATACATAGTCTGGGTGCACAATAGATTTAAGCTCTAACCCTTAAGAAATTGACTAATCACAATCAAATATTCTCCTCATACTTGACAGCGATTGATTAATTTCTTAAGGCTTAAAGCTTAAATTACCTATTGTGGACCCAGACTAATAATAAGAATTATGAGAATGTTAGATTACTTATATTTTTTGTTATTTACTAGATGTCAAGCGATCAAGTTAGATGGAGAATGAATTACCTTATGACGAAGTATAAAAAATGTGTCGACAATAATTTAAAATCTGGAAGAGGTACTATGTCTTTTGAATTCTTCAATAAAATGGAAAATATATTTGGATCCAAGAAAGCTGCTGAAACCTCTTACACAATGTCAAGCAATTTACCCTCAAAAAAGAAATCAAATACTACAATGGAAATTCAATCACACACATCAAAAAAACAAAAAACTAAAAATTTAAATTATATTCCAGTTAAGATTTCACCTAATACTTCAGCTAGTAGTTTAGCTAGTACTTCAACTACTACTTCAACTAGTACTTTACCTAGTACTTCAACTAATACCTCAGCTAGTATTGTGACTAATAATTCATGTAATGATTTAATTAGCTTTTCAGGTTCACAATTGAAAAATAAATTTGAGAACTCTTGTTTAGAATATATGCAGAAAGAAGAAAAAAGGCGCGAAGAGCGCTATGAAAATATATTAAAAAAGAAGCTTTAAAATTAAGAAAATATTCTATCGAAATGCGCGAAAAAGAATTGGAGATAAAAAAGACAACTGCAATAAATAAAATAAGATCAAAATAGAAAAGACATGACGAAATATTAGAGATAGAAAAAGTAAAGTGTGATTTATTGAAAAGAATATTAAATGATAAAGAAAATTTTAAAGTCGATAGTGATTCAGAATAATCAGAATTATTTTCTTTTTTTTAGTTTTATTTCATATTTTTATTTATTTTTGTTTATAATTTAGTTTTTTTGTGATTTTATTTTTTAGTTTCTTGTGATTTATATGAACATTATCTGATTGATGCAAATACTCAAGATTGTTTAACTTTTAGTTTTCCTTTAAGATTGATGCAAATACTCAAGACTGTTTAACTTTTAGTTTTCTTTTAATTTTGATTTATTAGTTTATTGTGATTTATATGATACGCATTATAATACGAATATGTTTATGATTATTTTAAATTTTAATTTTTATTAATTTTCTTCAATTTTCATGATTTATGCGTTATATGATACGATTTGATGAGAAATGTGATATATGTATATATATATATACACATCGAGTACTGTACCACTATACATACAAATACTATTCACAGTATTATGAGAAAAGTAAAAATTATAAAAACTGAAAGATTATATGAGATTTAAAAAATGAGGCTTAAACATTATGGTTTCACAAATAAAAAATTATTAATTTTTATTCAAGAAATTAAAGATTCCATAATTGTTAATTTTATCTTTACATAAACTATTTTACCTTTACATAACAGATTTAAGAAAATAACTCATTAAATAACATTGTTCTTCGATTCATCATACGTCTATTATTATTGACATTATCATTAATATTATCAAGTTCGTCGTTAACACAATCATCTGTATAATTATCAATATCAATATCAAAATCATTTTCATTTATACAATAATTATGTAAAACACATGCAGCAATAATTATATCTGTAATAAAACTAATATGTCTATATTCATTAAAAAATTTTATAGGACGAAATCTTCCTTTAAATAAACCAAATGCTTTCTCAACAACCATTCTTGTTGATGATAACATATAATTAAATTCTGATTGTTGTGGTGTTAAATGACCATTGTCACGAAATGGTGGCACAAGCCATGATAATGACGGATAAGCTGAATCACCGATTATTAAAGTATTTTGAGGAAATAAAGTTTCTTTATCTTCATTTGCTGAATTATAAAGGGGAGATCTTCTTAAAACACGAGCATCATGTAAAGATCCGGGTTCACCGCAATATACATTTATAAATCGCATTTTAGAATCAACTACAGCTTGTAGGTTTATAGAAAAATATTTCTTACGATTATATATATATACGAGGGTTGTCTGAAAAGTTTCCGACCTAACAAAGATACAAGACATTTTTTCTTCAAATTAATTTTTATTTTTCTACATAGTCTCCTTGTAAGTCTATACACTTCTCCCAGCGATGCTCCCATCTCTTCAACCCGTCCAAATAGTACTCGGCGTCTTTCTCTGCAAAATAGTTGTTTACGAAGGTGATGGCCTCCTCATTCGACGAAAATCTCTGTCCTCCGAGCGCAACTTTTAGCTTAGGGAACAAAAAAAGGTCGCTTGGGGCTAGATCTGGTGAGTAAGGAGGGTGGTCAAGCAGTTCAAACCGTAATTCGTGGATTTTCGCCATGGCAACCGCTGAGGTGTGAGACGGCGCATTGTCTTAATGAAACAAAATTTTTTTTTTCTGCAAATGTGGCCGTTTTTCCGCAATTTCTGCCTTCAGCTTGTCAAGTACTGATGCGTAGTATGCTCCTGTAATGGTTTTTCCTTTTTGAAGATAATCGATTAAGATAACTCCATGACTATCCCAGAAAACAGTTGCCATCACTTTCCCAGCCGAAGGAACAACCTTTACTTCTTTTGGAGCCGATTCCCCCTTCGCAGTCCACTGTTTTGACTGTGTTTTTGTTTCTAGAGTATAATGATGTATCCAAGTTTCATCTACAGTTTACATTAATCGGCGCCAAAACTCTGATTTATTGCGCCTAAACTGCGCCAACAGAGCGTTGGAAATGTTCATTCGAACACGTTTTTGGTCCAAAGTGAGCAAACGCGGCACCCAACGCGCGGACAGCTTTCTCATGCCTAAATCTTGATTCAATATGTGACAAACACGTTCTTTGGACATGTTCATAGCCTCTGTTATCTCTCTAACTTTAATTCGACGGTTGTCTAGCACCATTTGGTGAACTTGAGCGATATTATCGTCAGTGGTTGCAGTTTTTGGACGTTCCGAACGTTCATCGTCACCCAAGCTGGTACGGCCACGTTTAAATTCAGCAGCCCAAAATTTCACGGTGGTAAATGATGGTGCAGAATCTCCGTACACAGCGTTCAACTCGTCTTTGATTTGCGTAGGCGTATTGCCTTTCAAAAACAAATATTTAATGACCGCTCGATATTCGATTTTTTCCATTTTCACAAAAACACTCACATCGACTCACTCAAATGATTGTCAAACAACAACTGCGCGTCCAAAATGGCTGAAATTTTGGTGAGTACCTTTCAAAGCATGCGCAAACACATTCCCCAACTTTTGTTTACGAGTGCTGCCATCTTCATGTTGACGTCGGAAACTTTTCAGGCAACCCTCGTACAATAAGCATTTGCATTTACAGCAGGTTTTTCGATACGTATGTGTGTGCAATCAATTGCACCTAATACTTTAGAAATTCCTTTCTTCAGAAGAAACTGATCACATACAGTCCAAATATGATTATTCTCTGGCCATTTAATAATATCTATCTTGGTTAAAATCCAAGCGACTACTCGCCGAATAACTCGACGATATTGAAAGATTAAAGCGATCTGCCAGTGTTCTCAATGGCTCTGTATTGGCCATAAACCACAAAAATATCAAAAAACTCAGTTTTCCTGAGATTGGTTTCATCCCAAATGAGTGTTGCGGAATAAAAGGAGATTGTTCAATTTCATCTGCAATTAAATTACAGTATTATCATATATCATTTATAAGTAGTAGGACTAGGAGAGTTCTAACCCATGGGGCTCCGAGGGGGGTGCGGGGCACGGGGGTATTTCTTGGCGCGGGGGCTGACGTCATGCGGGGCGGGGGGGATCTCGCTGACCCGGAGGCTGACGTCACGCGGATGGAGGGGATGTTTCGACAAAGAAGGGGGAGTTTTCTGAGTGCAATATTTGTAGATGGTATCTTTACGACTTTTTTATGAGGGATCTTAGACATTTTCCCAACAGGTATAGAACAAACGCCGATGATCGACAATTTTGTACCCTCGTTAGTATAATTTTATTACGGAAGCGCCGATGTCCGGCTGCTCGAACTTGTCAACGGAGCGTTCTAGAATCCATAAAACTATGTTTTTTTTTCATTTTATGTCCATAAAATCATTAGGATATTATGGAAAGAAATGAAGATTTTAGGGCCGACGCTGCGACGAACATGTCTAAACGTTATTTATAGGTGCAAATGTAAAAGCGTTGATGTTCGGCAACTTTGTACTCTCGCGGAAAATCTCCCATAAACGAGAGCGAAACATCTTCCTTAATATTTTTTTTTTTTTTTTTTAAGGAAGAATGCAACGTATCGGCGCCAACGTTCGGCAGCTTTGTACCCTCGCAGAAAATCGGTCGTAAACTAGAGCGAAACATCTTCCTTAATATTTTTAAGGAAGAATTGCAATAATTTTGAGAGGAATGGGGGTTGAAACTTATGGAGAGAGTCTGTCTCCGCGTCAAAAAGTCTTCAGCATTCGTTAGTGACATAGTAGTGAGGAAAAAAAAATGGAAAATGATAAAAATTTCGAAGCGATATTAGACGAGTCGTCTGACGAAGATCACGCGCTGTCGGATGACAGTAATTATATTAGTGATCGCAGTGAGGATACCGATATTGACGACAAGATAGTGGACAATTCACAAATCCTTGCGCTAAACGGACGTACTAAAGTTTGTACTAAGTTATATTTTTACTATTCGACGGGTAGTGATCTAGCTCTATGTACTATAATACATGTATGATCTCTATTCAAGACTTCGGGCACATGTATGCTGTTCGGAAGCATGTAATTAAATCACATGATGCAGTGGAGAGTCGATGGCGCTGCAATTGTAAAAATCCATTGTATATAATAATTCCATGCGATATGTGCCCTATTTGCACACAATAAACTTTGGGAGATTGTGTTGGGACACTTAAAGTGAAAATTCTAATAGACAATGAACATGTGGGACTGCGATGCAATGCTACCAATAAACAACCTTGGGCAATGGTATCCACATCTCAGAGACAATGATGATGTGAATGCGGAGCCAGTTTTTATTCCTTGTGAAAAATCGAAGAACATTCCAATGTCTTCGGTGATGCAATTTTTAAGAGATCGAGAACTAGGTATACAAAAACGTGTGGATAATGTGCGAAATTTTCTACGAGGTCGTAAATGTCGACTAAGAGAAATACACATGTGTGGTGGAAATAATTGCAAGCGTTCAGATGGGCCTGGACATAGTCGAGCGACATGTTTTGAGAATCGATTGCACGCCGATCTTGATTTAATGTATTCAATTTATAAAAGTTATGGTGAAAGGTGTTATAGATATAAATCTACGAGATCAATAGAATGTAATACACCATCATCATCCGAATCGGAGGAGTCGCCAGAACATAATATTCTGAACTCGGACTTAGAAATCGATGAGCCGGATGTGAGGGACGAAGATTGAGAGTGTGTTGTATTTCTTTTTAATTTAAAAATTATTAAAATAATTAACAAAAAATTTTTTCTGTCACACAAGGGACCCCTCACATCCACTTGGCCACCCTACTGCCACCCGGTCGCACCTCCGCTTGCCGCCCGGCCGCCCCACCACCGTTGCCGCCACCAATGCCCAGCCGCTGCTCCTCCGCTTGCCGCCGACGCATTTAAAATTTTTATATTTTGTATTTTAAATTTATATTGTTTATCTATTTATCTTATTATTTGTATTTTTTCTTATATATTCATATTATATTATTATATTTTTTATATTTTTATATTATATTCATATTATATTATTATATTCTTATATATTCTTATATTTTAAATTTTAAATTCACATACACACACCCATTCATACGCGCACACACACACACACACACACAAAATTATAAATATTACACATACCTATTTTATGAATAAAAAAAAAATTATTTTAAATATAAAAACATATTTTACTTTAGAATAATTCCTCTCTTTCCTCCCATTTATATTAAGAATATTATTATAAAAAAATTATTATTATTAATATTGGAAAAAAAAACATTAAAAAAAATTCTCTCTCTTGCGAACACCTCGCGCTCTCCTTCGCTGCATCATTTCTCGCGTGCGCCTCTCGCTATCTCTGTCTCTCGCGTTCGCCTCTCTCTCTCTCCTCGCTGCGCCTCGCGTCATCACTTTCTCTCTCTCCTCGCTGCGCCTCGCGTTATCTCTCTCTTTCTCCTCGCTGCGCCTCGCGTCATCTCTCTCGCGCTATCTCTCTCGCGCTACCTCTCTCATGGTCCCTAGCCTCTCGGTCCCTAACCTCTCGGTCCCTAGCCTCTCAGTCCCTAGCCTCTCAGTCCCTAGCCTCTCGGTCTCTAGCCTTGCGTTCCCCCTTCCCCGCATGACGTCATCCCCCGCAAGGACCATGCAACGAGTTACGTATGAGAGCTGGGACTGCTTACGGGTGGGAGAAAGATGGAGAATGGAAATGCATGCAAAGAAATTACATCATAATTTATACTTAAAAACTCTTTATTCTTCTTTTAAATATTTTTTTGACATATTATGGACTAAAAACTAAAGCTGCCAGCTCGCAATCGATGAGCTGATGCTTGTTGAAGGCGTCGCTAGCGCGTATTACATTTGATACTTCTTTAGGATTCGTTACATTGGACGCGATATTTGAAAATTGCGTAAACTTGATATCGACTGTATCGGTAATTTTAACCAATCGGTCAAAAGTTACATCAATGCATGGATCGAGATCGAACATACGGTGTAACGTCGATTCGATCATCATCATGCGTACATTTGAAGATTCAAGACTTGTTAACTTGGTGTCGTTAATCGTATGAAATCTCACTGTTAGTGGTCCAACGCTAAAACTGTGGACATCTTTAGAGTCGTTCCGAAGGAAATTTTGAATATTGTGACGTTGCTCGTAGAGTCCCTTCCACGCTTCGAGAAATAGTATTAGTTCCTTTTCTCGATGATCTCCTATGGCGATTTCCACGTAACTCGGTGGATCCACTTTGATACCAATTTCGAGAAATTTAAATTCCGTAGCTGTCAATGCGTATCGTCTACCTAGTATACGAACTGCACGAGGCTCCAACGAAATGCTGTAAAAATGAAATTAGTTTGAAAAATAATACAATTTGTAAAAAATATAAAGATAGAAAGAAGTTAAACAAAACTTACTCGTCACATTTATTCTCAAACGATGGAGTGTCATCACGACTCGGTACGTAATTATTCACACGTCTGCCGGAGCCACTGCTTCTTTCAGCGTAGTACAATTTCCAGATTACATATTTCCAGATTTTAAAAGTGAACTACCAGCACGAATGGTTAACGCAACATTGATCGTATAAAATTAAGAATATACGTGACACTTATTTTTCAAAGTAGTGGGGGAGATTAGTAATAAATGTGGTGGGAGATTCTAGAATACTATTGGCTCTGAAATTTAGGAGAAGGGAGAGACGGTGCTCGGATAAAAAGAATTCTTAAACGACTCGAGAGGGAAGGAATGAGGAGGGGAATAAGAAATAAAACATATTAATGTTTAAATATTTTATTTTTCCAAATCTTGCAATTCTTTCTGGCGTTGCGACCACCAGTTAAATATTTTGAATATATTTTGTAATGCGCAATTCTTAACATGTTTTCCACATTGCATAGTGTTTTTAACATCTAGATTATTTAGAGACTCGATATCATCGTAATCAGCATCCAAGGTCTCAATAATGAAACCGTTTCCCGCATCATCCAATATATCGGCTAACCATTCTCGCTTTTCAAGTCCTTTTACATATACGAGAAAGGATTCTTCTTCTTCTTCTTCTTCTTCATGTGGTCCACCAACGATAGCTGTTGTAATCAAACGCTGAGCCATGCTATATGGAACGTTTCCATCTTTCCATTGTAATCCATGATGATTTTGAGTCAACCATGAGGCTTGGTATCTCTCAGATTTTATGAGCACACCCCATGATACAGGACATGCGAAAAAATAATGTGATAAAATAAATCCTCTTCTCAGGATTGCCGCTTCCTTTCCAATGAATTGTTTATTGAGGATAAACCCCTGTAGATCCACAAACGTTGGTACGGACATGACGAGATCTCTCTCTTCGATGCATCAGTTAAAAGAAGAATGACAACCATCTCATAACACTTTGATTTATATTCTGCTATGCTTCCCCCTCACTCTAAATTGTTGGTGCGTTTAGGTGATTTTGCGCACAACGTTGGTCAACGGGTTGTACTGGATCACGCGATCGTGTATGATGAGACAGTACGCAGTGGTATTCATCGGAACATTCTCCTTACACTCGAATTGCAATCTCACATCCACGGTTGCGCTCTTGACCGATTCGTTTTGTCGAGAACAATCGATGATCACGAACGGACCGTTACGTAGAAACATTGAGACGGTGAGACTCGGCTCGAGATACTCGTATCCATAATAGTTCTTGCAGAAACGCGCATACGTACCGTACAGAATCGCCCATCTGTTTTTATCGAAATCCAGATTCATATCGTCGTACGGATAACATTCCGAGTTCAGCTAGAGTTTCACATTGGTCATCTTGCAATCGTCGAATCGACTCATATCCTCAGACATGATGTTTTTCCGACCTGTCTGCAGAGCGAAGATAACATATCGTGGCTTCTCCAGCTGAGTCGCTGTCTTAATGGCCCGTGAATGCTTGGTTGTACGCTGCAATAGCGGATACTCATACAGATCCCACGAGCGAAAACCCATGCTGAGGTAATGTCCGCTTTCCAGAGCGCGCAGCATCGACAGCTTCTTAATCTCGCTCAACAACACATGTGGCATTCGCCATTGTATCTTAAATATGTTGATCACAGGCTCCAGCGTCGAATCTCCAACCAGACAATTGTTGTCGTTGCGCGATCGTATTAAGATTAACTCATGACGAGCGTTAATCACCACTCGTCTGTAATCCTCGCAAAATCCCAATAACATGTAGAGCGGTACGCAAAAATTGAAGTTTCCATTCGCAGTAGTCGGATCAGTCCAGCCGGCGTTTCTCATAATCACGCTTCTATCGGATGATATCTTTACATAGTTTTTGAGCAAACTTGTTATTCCCACGTTTCTGTTGCGATCAATATCCACGCCATCGAGTTCGTATCGAATCTCATCGAACATGAATGCGACACAATTATTTCCCAGTATCACAGCAGATCCTTCGGCTGGTTTATTTATCTTTAGTTTTCCCTCGATGTATAGGAAACTCTCATACGGCAACGTATACAGATCCTGTTGTTGTATGGGTATTCTTATCTCATCACTGTGTCCGAATGTTGTGTTAGCGAACGGGTTGTACGTGTGAGTCTCGATCTTGACGATGCGATCGTCGAAGATTGGCTCGTCTCCGATGTTGAAGATGTCGGTCATTGTTCAGATGTTTCGCACCGCGAATCCCAAAGATTGTAAAAACGCAACGTTTGATGCGTTCAGTTTCTTTTTCTTAGTGCAACCAGATGATTGGATATTAGTGAATGTTGACGTTGTTGTTGTTGTCGCTGGCTCCGTAAAGATTGTGTTATCTCTCGTGTCTTTCGATCCGTTCAACACGAGCATCTCATACGCCGCACACGTACGTTATCACTGTCGTCGTCGTACGTGCAATCTAATGGTGATCTCTTCTCCTCGAAAATCAAGCAATCGTCTGTTCTGGTCGACAACGCGTAACGTTAAATCCGTAATGCTCCGCACGATGATCAGCAGGTAAATGATGTGCGCCGGTGTTTCCGATATCTTATATCCTGGTGATACCCTCGGTGAAAATTCATGTATCGTATGAACGAGTTTGCCGTTGCTGTACGCGCCCGCGGTCACATTACATTCTACGCGGATAATGTTCACGTTGATAATATTAATCGGCATGTCCGACTTGTACCATTTTCGCGGCTGTAGTATACGGTTCGAGAATCCCAGCAGCGATCCAATGTTGTTAGGCTTGCTAAAATTCATTCTGTAGGCGCATTTGATCTCGCTCCTCATCGTATTATAATTAACGTGGAGCCCTATCGGATATTCTCCATCTTCAAAGTCACCGTCGTCATTCGTCCGAATATGCGTGGTGTCAGCGTGTTTTTTATCATCGTCACGAACAGCGTGTCGCGGACATTTTCGTAAAATTGCATGTTTCAAAAACTCATGTATCGCTTGCAGCTCGTACGATCCCTCGGGAATCGTAATTTCCGCGTCATTTTTGCCAAAGTAAAATTTATTATTCGAGGAATTCACGTTCGATATCGTATGATAAGTCTCAAAATCCGCTAGACCTAGCTCGTATTCATCGTCACTCAAATCTACGGCGGGAAAGTAGTTTACCGCGAGAACACTACTCTTCCCGGTCAGTGTGAATGTCATAGACATGTTGACAAAACTGTTAAACGAATACTGAGTTAAATAGCGCAATGTCAGTCTTTAAATTCACGTGCATCGACCGCTCGGAGAAACTGTAAGCACAATTGTCCACAGATGCTTTGATTGTAAGTTTGAACAGGTGTGTAATTGTATTGTATCTTTGTCACATTTAAATATCGCACCAATTTATTCGGCGGTCGAAGATTGCCGAAACTGTCAAAATATATAGCGCGATCCCCCCTCTTTGCATACGCTACCCAATGAGTACCCGAGCGTTATCCAAATTTACGATGCCGCTCTCGTTTCGATATATACCACCGATCGGTAATGAATCACGCATGAAAACATCTCTAAAATACGTAATGTGCATACGTTTTGCCAGTTGTAGCAATTGTATGTTGGTAGTTATGCCCTGCGGCATTTTTAGCATCTCTTTGACGTTTTTTTTTTCCTTTTTTTCGTTGAAACTCCTCGTCCGTGTTTTTATGGAGCGAGATACAATCCGTGACCTTCCATGGCGCGATTGTAACGTCGCGAGCATCTCTTGCAACTGACGTTGTGCAGCTTTTCCGTCGTTCACCATCTTTGCTACACCAGCTGCTCCACCGACCAGAAATCCGAGCGCGCCCAACATTGATAGAATCGGTAATATACCCCCACGTTTCGCTACCGGAAGTATTCGTTTCTTCGCCATCTTTTTCTTCGTCTTCGTCTTTGTCGTCTTCAGGCCCATACCGAACTTCGTCTTGGCTTTCATCGCAGCCCAGACAGCTGTGGCGGCGGCTCGCTCACCGAGAGTCGAATCTCTCGCAACGATGCGAATTTGCGCTTCCTTGGCGAGTATCCTATCTGCCGCGTGTCTCTCGATGAGATCGTTGCTTCGAGAGTACGCTGTATCGTGTTCACGGCACGACAAGCCCAATGGGTTGATACCTCGATCACCTCTGGCTAATCGCTTTTGTAGTCGCGTGCCCGGATCGCAAAACTGATAGCCGGGGATATGGAATTCGATCGGAAGTGCGTTTATCGCGAGATTTAATAGGCCTCTACCTATTTTCGTTGACATTCGCTGCAATCTTTTATCATCGGCGCTGGACCGTCAATGTGCGTTCGCTGCCACGGTCGATTGTAATGTTCGAAACAGCGGCGATAGGTTTGAACCTCCAACTCTGCCTTTATATGTTCCGGAAGCTTGTCCCACACGCAGTGGACGTAATTGCCGCACATTCGCAATAAAACTGTTTTCGACACAAATTGTAGCTGTTCGGCGCTCAAATTACAAATATCGTAAGGACTTGATAGCAAGACAAACATTTTTTCGTTACTGAGCAATTCGCGGTTCCGCGCAGCTATAAATAGGCAGACGTTCGATCCAGTCAGGAGTGTGAAAATGAATTTCGTGCGACAACCTTTCGCGATACGCGTGACGAATTACGACGCCGAGATTACGATCGATGGGGGACAACGCGGAGATGCGTAGACACGGTACGATACTGCCGACTACTATACGCGCGATCGTGTGCGGCCCCTCGAATTGCGGTAAAACTAACGTGTTGATTAGTTTGATAGAAAGCCCGCACGGCGTCCGCTTTGAAAACGTGTACGTGTACTCAAAGTCGCTGCAACAGCCAAAATATCGGTATCTGGAGAATTTGTTGATGTCGATCGATGAAATCGGCTATTTTACATTCTCCAATAACAGTGACGTCATTCCACCGAGCGAAGCATGTCCAAACTCGATTTTCGTTTTCGATGACGTGGCGTGCGACAAACAAAATACGATAAGAGAATACTTTTCAATGGGACGCCACTCGAACGTCGACTGCTTCTATCTCTGTCAAACATACGCAAGAATACCGAAACATCTTATACGCGACAACGCAAACCTGCTAATCTTGTTTAAACAGGATGGTACCAACTTGAAACATGTGTACAACGATCACGTGAATACCGACATGTCATACGAGGATTTTAGTGAATTATGTCGTACTTGTTGGCAGCAAAAGTATGGATTCCTAGTAATAGACAAGGATAGCTGGCTTACGAACGGCCGATACAGAAACGGATTTAACGTGTTCGCGATACCGCAAAACAATTAGTCGTTGCCGATGTTCTGTCGAGAGGGGTGAACCACGAGCGTTCGACACTCTACCGACATGGCTGAGAGCGATAATATTCGCGAGCGTGAAAAGATAGTGAAGGAGATTGCGAAAACGAGTGAATCAATCCGCAAGAAACATCGCGCTTTGAAGACCGATAAGATTGATGACGATATCGCGGTCAAAACTCATTTTAGGCCTATTATTGAGCCGTTACAAAAGATTGTCGACAACTCGATCGCGGTGAAAAACGAGCCGGAAAATACCGCAAAGATTAAAATCTTACCCATCAAGCGGTACAAGGAGGAAGAGGAGGAGGAGGAAAAGGAGGAGGAGAATGCGACACCGAAAAAGAGGAAACGATTAAACGTGGAACGCTCATCGACACCGCGTACATCGGATGCTTTACTGGTTGAACCGATGATAACCTCTACACCGTTCGCGACAACGAGAATCGTACAACCTATGATACCCGAAACACTCGCAAACGAAAATGTTTTCGAAACCTCGGGCAGCACGCTCGAAACATCGTTTGTTCGAAACACATTACAAACGCTGGAAGGTCAAGAAATGTTGCGAAAGCATTTGGGACCACTGGGACAAAAATACATGGGTGCTCTCCTCGGTGGTGACGAAAAAAAAGAGATTGATTACGTGTACGGTGTCTATTTCGACAAGGATGAAATGCGTCTCGGTAACAAACGATTCGACATTGACAAATATGACTCTATAATTATAGACAAAGTGAGGTACATTGGTACGCCAGGATTATACGAATTGATTTTCAAGAGAATTCCCGATGATGACATTTACACGGAGGATAATATGCATAAATACAAGAGCATATTATTGGCGACGAACGCGCATAAACGCAATTATGACACACAAGGCCAATTACGAAGCAATAGGGGATACAAGTACAAACATATAATCGCACCATTGATATCGATTGAAAAGAAAAAATCTGGAAAGGGAGTATTCATACCTCACGCGATGGCGCTAACCGACAATAAGATCGATTACATACACTGGGATGACCCCAACGAGCTAGTGGATCGGGTACGATTGCTGGACGCTTCGCGCCGAGCTGGCCACAACGCTCACGACAATGAGATCCTGTCGATCATCGAGGAACTTCGCGAAGCGGGCATTATTATAAATTAAACGGTGTCTCGACAAAACTAATCAGTCGATCAGCGTCACTCGCATCGGGGAAAAAAAATGCCTATCAACAAATTTGGATTATTCGAACCAAGAAATGATGCAACCGGCACAAGCGGTTCTTGGGATAGATTGGTGAAAAGTTATGTGCACGAAAACGCTCTGTGTCGCGTCGTTATGGACTATGACGCAAGGTCGCGGAAGATTCGCCGTGTAGCGCAACCTGAGGCTGACACCGATGCCGTCAACAAACTGTATGTGGAATCCTGTGTTAAAAGATTGATGAATCAACAGAAAGAATCAGATGAGAAGCTGACTTCGTTCGAGAAGGATGTGCAGGCAATACAGATTGTGATAAATGAACTTCAACGCGCGGCTAACGCTAACTCAGAAACGGCTATCAACCTGAATGAGCAGTAGTGAACGGGTTAGGAGCGGCTATCGAACGATTATCGAACATCTACAAAGGGTTATCGAACGGCTACGAACAATTATCGAACAGCTACGAAGGATTATCAAACTACTATCTAACTACAATGAGTGGCAGTGGTAGTGAACGGCCTAGCAACAGCTGCGAACGAGGCTACCAACAACTCAAGCAGGGCTGCGAACGAGGCTATGAACGGCCTAGCAACAGTGAACGAGGCTACCAACAACTCAAGCAGGGCTGCGAACGAGGCTATGAACAAGTCATTAACGGCTACATGCAAGGCTACAAACAACTCAAGCAGGGCTGCGAACGGGTCAGTAACGGCTGCGAACGGGTCAGGAAAGGCTACGAACGGGTTAGAAACGACTGTGAACAAGGCAGCGAACGAATCAAGAACGATTTTCGAATGAGTCAAGAACGGAAGTAAACAACGCAAGAACGACTCAAGAATGACTACGAACGGCTCAAGAACGGTTCAAGAACGGGTCAGGAACGGCTCAGGAACGGGTCAGGAACGTGTCAGGAACGGCTACGAACGGCTCAAGAACGGGTCAGGAACGGCTGCGAACGGGTCAGGAACGGCTACGACCGACTCAAGAACGGGTCAAGGACGGTTACGAACGGGTCAGGAACGGCTTAAGAACGGCTATTGAAGAATGACAAACGAAAATGAATCATAAAACGAGCGACAAACGGCGATCGAGAAAAACCGACGAAGCGAAGAAACAACATAGTTTGGAGAAACGGCAGTTGGTGAACGAACTGCACGCGCCGGCAAGGAAAAATTTTCCCCGAAGACACGTCATAGTGCGGGGATACGATGACCTGTGGCAAGCTGACATCGTCGAGATGCGTCCGTACTTTCGTTTCAACAGAGGTTACCACTACATACTTACCGTCATCAATGTGTTGAGCAAGCATGCGTGGGCCATTCCACTCAAGAGTAAAGGTGGAAGCGAGACGGCTGACGCTATCGCCGAGATAATTCGAGATAGCAAGAGATGCCCGAGAAACATGCAAACCGATATGGGGAAAGAATTTTATAACGCCGACGTGCAACGGCTTATGCGGAAACATAACATCAATCACTATTCTACATATTGAAGGCATCGGTCGTCGAGCGATTCAATCGCACGCTGAAGAATAACATGTGGAAGATGTTTACGCTGAACGGAACTTACAAGTGGATCGACGCGTTGTCGGAACTCGTATCGGATTACAACGCGCGCAAGCATCGAACGATCGGGATGCGACCCGCTGACGTCACCCCCGCGATCGCTGATAAACTTTTAAAAACGGTATATAGTAACATAAAGATTGCCGCTCCGGCGAAATTCAAAGTAGGTGACCCGGTACGCGTTAGCAAGTACAAGAAACTTTTTAAGAAGGGTTACACACCAAATTGGACAACCGAAGTGTTTAAAATTGTTAAAGTGCAGCGTACTAATCCCGTAACCTATCTACTCGAGGACTATCGCAAAACATCTGTCGCTGGAGCGTTTTACGAGCACGAGTTGCATAGCGCGAATTATCTGGATGTATATCTCTTGGAGAAAGTACTGCGCAGGAGGGGTGACGAGGTTTACGTGAAATGGCTGGGATTTGACAATTCGCACAACTCTTGGATACATAAGGATAATACAATTTAATTCATACAAACTGTATTTATTAATTACTCAAAAATTAAAAAATATATAATGTGTACAACATATAAAAGTATTTGAAATATAAAAATATATAAGATCTTTATTAATACATCCTTTCCGTTCCAATATATGAAATACATATACATATGTTACATAACATTATATCGCACATACATTATATTACATTACGAGGGTGGTTTGAAAAGTCCGTGCAAAGTCAGAGAGATGGCACCACTGGTGCGTATCGGGGTTATTTTTAGTTAGTAGCATCTCTTGGAAGAACACACATCAAGTTTCAGCCAGATCGGTCTATTTCTCTGTGTTTGGCGTTCGTTTGAATCGAGAAAGTCGAGTGATTTCCAAAAAATGGATGAAAGAGAATTTCGTGTGTTGATAAAACATTACTTTATGAAAGGCAAATCGCCTCAGAAGACTAAGGAGAAGCTTGATAAACATTATGGTGAATCTGCACCTTCGATTAGAACAGTTTATAAGTGGTTTCAAAATTTTCGGAGTGGCCATATGAGCACAAGTGACGCTGAACGTTCTGGACGCCCTATTGAGGTCACTACTCCAGAAATCATTGATAAAATCCATGATATGATGATGGATGATAGAAGAGTGAAGGTGCGCGAGATTGCTAGTGCTGTGGGCATCTCGAGTGAACGGGTACATAATATTTTGCATCAACATTTGGACATGAAAAAGCTATCCGCAAGATGGGTGCCGCGATTGCTCACAGTTGACCACAAACGAAATCGTGTGAGGTGTTCCAAGGACGGTTTGCAGCTGTTTCAGCGGAATCCACAGGACTTTAAGCATCGTTTCGTCACTGTGGACGAAACATGGATACACCACTACACGCCTGAGACCAAGAAACAGTCCAAACAATGGGTTGCCAGCGGGGAGTCTGCACCAAAGAAGGCGAAGACCGTTCTTTCGGCCGGGAAAGTTATGGCGACTGTCTTTTGGGATTCGCAAGGAATAATCCTCATCGACTATTTGGAAAAGGGCAAAACTATTACAGGTGCATATTATTCATCGTTATTGGACCGTTTGAAAACCGAGCTGCAAGAAAAACGTCCACGATTGGCCCACAAAAAAGTCCTTTTCCACGACAACGCACCAGCTCACTCATCTGTAGTTGTAGCCGCAAAATTGATGGAATTAAGGTTCCAACTCGTTCCGCATCCCCCCTATTCTCCAGATTTGGCTCCCTCGGACTACTACTTGTTCCCCAATATGAAGAAATGGCTAGGGGGAAAGAGATTTTATTCAAACGAGGAGGTGATTGCGGAAACGAATGCCTATTTTGCAGAGTTGGACCAATCTTATTATTTGGAAGGGATCAACAAACTGGAGCAGCGTTGGACGAAGTGTATAAGCCTAAAAGAAGACTACGTTGAAAAATAAAAAAAGTTTATCCCGAAAAATTAAGTAGTTTTCATTTTTGCACGGACTTTTCAGACCACCCTCGTATATTTTATAATGGTATCTGGTAATGTCCCCACGGTAATGTGTCGGTCGAATCAGGTATGATATACCGCTTGTCATCGTACGGACTCAGAGCAATTTTCGTCTCGCGAATGGTGTATACTTCATGCAATTTCGATCTTATACATGACTGACTACGTGTCATTTCAATCTCTTCATTCAAACACCGCGTGTAATCATCAAACGTTATCGTTCTCCCAACAACGTTACTCTTGACACCTTTAACCTTTTTTGTATCTTTCTTACCATCCACTCGCAAAGCGTACATTTTTGCTCTAAGTCCTACAAATTCAGTCATTATCGTACCGTTATTTTCATCTTTCATTAGACCTGGCACCTTTTTATTCTCAAGCGGTATACCGTACGCGTTGTCAATTAAATAATCGCTCGTATCGAATCTAGCGATATCGCGTTTCATATTTTCATACACGTCTTCGCACTCAATGTGATATATTAAACTATCTGTATCGGTGTACATTACCCGACATCTGTCACGATAGAGCGGTGACATGTACTCGTGATGAAATTCATACAAACACGTTTTAGAGATGTCGAGTATGCACATGCCGACATAGATTGGTTTATAAAATTTTACCTCGAGTTTGCGTAATTCTACAGCAATTAAATTTTCCGAAAAGACGCTTCTACTATGAAAATTTGGTTTCGCTATCATTGCCTCTGCTCCGTATCGTCCGTCCCACTTTGTCAATAATTTTACATCGACACGATTACGCACATTTTCCATCGTTTTGCCAAATACCGCATTATTCATCAATTTGTATAAATTTTTTTCGAAATCATTTTTTGCTTGCGTTCTAAATTGCGTATTAAGTTCGATATAATTTCGAAGCCATGTGGATTGAGTGAATTGTAATACGCGATGTATCTTTACGATATGAAGACCGTGACGCGTGCACTGCTGCAGGTTGCGGTAGTGTATCACGTAACGTTTTTTATCGTATAATTTCGCGAGGAGCTTATCTTCCCGCTTGCCGGGCGGCTTGTCGCGTGTCGGGCAAAACGGTAGGTCAGTGTGCATGTCGTGAATATGTTGCGGATATTCTAAATCTACTTCGAGGATATAGCCTATAGGCGAATCGAGCGTGATAGATGATATGTCAAAATTAGATATGTCGTCGACCCATCGAAAATCGGCGTAAGGCAACGGTTGACACATTGCCCATCCATACAAATTATTTACATCTAAATACATTAAAAATGATGATGGTTTCGACGGATCATACGATTGCATGTACTTGTTATTAGCATGGGCGTATCTATTGGAACATTGACTTAAACCACCGCGTATACCCCGTTCGATAAACATGACCATATCAATGTCTGTAAGCAATTCGAATGTTATATTTGTATATTTTAACATGGCATCCCATGTATACCCGGGAAGAGTGTAGTAATACGCAGGGTCGAGTCCTTAACTCGCGATGCAAGTGTCGCGAAAGTTTTCAAAAATATCTGCTAATAACATGACATCAATTTTTAAATATAGATCACTATATTCGCCTAGCGTTCGAAGGGAGAATCGGTTCCAGACGTTCTCGGCGTGCGCGTAATCGCTCTCGGATATTGTGCCACCGGTCAAAGAACTGTAAAATGACTCGCGCGGCGGTAAACATGTATCTTGCAACTTGTCAACACAGTCTATATATTCGTATGGAAAGACACCCTTCCGTGTTAATAGATTGAAATTTTCGGTAAATTTTTAGTTTCTCTTTATTTAAAAAAGATGCTAATTTATCAAGACTTGTTGTCAGAAATTTATATGAATCGATAAAACGTAATTTTATATGGTTTTTCGAATTGTCTTGTGTCAATTTAACAGTTTTTGTAAATGAAATATATTTTTCTTTCGTTATCGGAAGTAATTCGATTTCCCCTTCGAACGCTGTAGCTATATCACAGTATAAGAAAGAACAGTAGGCTCACTCGATGTCGGCACTTTTTATCTGAGAACTAATAGATCGCCATATTGCTGGTTGTGCGCGGGTTCTAATTTGAAAGACTATCGATACAATCAAATCTCTGTACAAATATACATTTGTTACATAATATATAAAATTATTATTAAAGTAATAAATCGTAATAAAAATAAATTGTAATAAATGTATATAAAAAACATCAATTATAATAAACAATCCACAAAAGAATAAAAAACCTGATAATATTTTAATAATAATAATATAAATTGATTATAATATTTCTTGATCAAGATAATATTTGTAGTTATAAAATGGTGTGTAAGCATACAAATGTAATAAAACTTCTATATATACAAATAAATTTGCTAATTATATATATGTATGTGTATAAAATTACAAAAAAATATAAGTTGATATATAAAATATATAAATGGGTATATCCATCTTCAATTATTCATAATCCACAATGTCCAAATCTTTTTTCTTCTTTAATTTAAGTTTATTGATGTAAACCTGAAAAAATATTTAGGAATATTAATTAATTAGCATAACGAATAAATAATAAATTATACAAGACTAAATGTGAAACATTTTTACAAACCATGCAAGAATTTAGAAATTCTGTGAATTGTTTATATAAATTGTGAAAGAAATGTTCACCAGGAAGTTGTAGTAGAGATGACTTTCATTAGAAATTATATAAAGGATTTTTTGTGTAAGGTTTTATTGTTAGTAAGATTTGTTATAGAGTTCATTTGAAGTTATATTAGGTATTTATTATGGAAACGACTTATAATAGAGTATCACACGAAAAGAATATATAAGAATATATAAACAGATATAGAATATATAGTCAGATATATAAAATATATATAGAATATATACAATATCATCCGACAGGAACATATAGAAAATATAAAAAACAAACAATATAAAAGTATCACATAACTTATAGATATTTAAACGAATAATAAAATATTGCATAACAGAATATATAAATTTTAATTATTTATGACATAATAAAATAAACATTATAAAATAATAGCTTTTCTTTTACTCTGTTTATTGGTTTTCAAGTCTCTATTAATAAATTTTAATATGTAATATAATTGTTACGTCCAGACTCAAGGAAGGAAGAGTCGAAAGGAAGGACGTAACTAAATTTATCTTTTCGAACGACGGCAGACTATCCGTCTGTTCGACCCGAACGAACGTCTGGGCCCAAATAGGTCAACGACCGCAAGGGTCGCTCTTACTCTATTTAAAGGGCCGTTCGCTCGGTGGTCCCTTTTTGGCAAGAGAATTTAATCTCTTTTGCGCAGGATGGGACCTTGTGCGATCTTGGTTTGCGGGAATGAGTGGGAACGGGTTATAAATTAAAGAGTATTAGGCTTCATATTAAACAATTAATTTATTTTACTCTTAAAGAACGAGAAAAGAAGAATTAAATTTATAAGAATCATATTATACTTATTGTACATTATTATACATTATTATTCTTATTATTATTTGTTCTAATTTTGTGTACTTATCTTAGTCGAAGAGAGAAAAAAAAATGATTTGATGCTCGTGTGTATGAGGGAGTGATTGTGTATAAATCGCGGGTGATACATAGATACGGAGGTCGTCAATCGAGACAACGAGGGAAAGTGTTATTGTTTAAATTTTAGGGTCCCGATTGGTGGTTACAATAATTTAAGCGCTAATAGATATATAATTTTGTGTCCATGCGTGTGAGAGAGAATGCTAGGTTATGAGAGTTCGGTAATTTCGACGGTGGAAGGGAAAAGGAAAGCGCGGAGGATATCGACGGGGAATCCGATGGGGTTGGGATGGATAGGGGTAAACATAGGGATGAGGGCGCCGGGGAGACTTCCCGCTACAATTCTCATGAACTGCTCTTCATCGGGAACGTCTGGCCCGCAGGTGTAAACACCTTCTGGGAGTGGGAGCTCTAGTATAGGGAAATTAGAAAGGAGCCATCTATGTTCGGACTAAAAATCTAATCTCTCGAGGGATATCGCGGGTATATAAACCTTCTTGCTCCTCCTTCCCGTTAGTTTGTTAACATTTCCTGACGAATAGGAAATTTTTCAATGACGCCCTTTCAGTCCCGGAGGCGTCTCTTGACTTTAAAAGTTTATCGGGATTGGTCAGGGCTTTTGTTTAGGGCCCTAGGTTTTGACCAATGGAGAATTTGTTGAGGTTTATATTTTTATTATCCTCTCGAGATTATCTCGGTGATCTGTCAGGCGGCATTTGTTTGGATTCGGTTATCGTTGTTAGTCTGGTAAAATTTTATTCGTTTTCAAGTGGAAGTTTTCTTCTAAATTTTTATTGATTTTCAAGTGGAGATTTCCTTCTAAAAAGTTTTTATTACTTTTTAAGTAAAATTTTCCTTTAAAAGAAAGATTTTTATTGCTTTTCAAGCGCGAGTTGTCAACTAGTCAAAGCGAGAATTTCAGACACCGCGAGTTACATCTGGTATGTATCTCTCCTTTTTTTATTTTTATTTTTACGATTAACCGTCTCCGGTCAGCTGCTTCGCCTGCCAGATCATAGTCTTATTCCCACGCCTGTGATTTTTCAATCATCGCCTTGCATTCTTTGAAAGAAAAGAATCGTGGAGTCCACAGGACGTAACACCCCCCGCCTTAGACAAATGTTGGGGTGTAAAACACGACATTTGCAAAGAGAATTATATGGAATAATCCGATTCTTTTCTTTCGGAGGAATCACGACTTGTTGATTGGAAGGGCTCACATTTAATTTTTATTTTATTAAATGTGTTACCTTGAATTATTAATTATCTTCTTAATTGTGTAGAGAAGGAGGAAAGACAAGGCGACCTCCAAAACCCCTTCCTTTGTTCTTTCGTCCTTCTTGTGTCGTTTTATTTTTTTTCTCATAGCTTATTTCTAATTGTACTTACTTATTTAAATTTACTACCGCTAATACATGTAACGCAGGTGTGGAGCCCTTTTTCTATCGTATGAAAATTCTAATGAAAATAGAGGGATATATATATATATATATATATCAGGGTTGGCAAAAAACTTGTTTTTTTCATTTTAAACAAAAAACATTGATTTTTTTGTTTAAAACATGTTTTTTTTATTTTATATGTGTTTTTAAGTAAAGTAAGAAAAAAACATGTTTTAAACAAAAAAAACATGTTTTAAACAAGCAAAAAAAACACTTGATAGCTTTGATCTGTGTAATCGTAATGTAATGTAACTGTAATCGTAATGTAATGTTCGACCACTCGCGTCTTTTCTGAGGAATCCATTAAAAATGTTAAACCGATAACATGGTGGCTTGCGTTAAAAGAAAATGTTAATACTGTAACGTTTGACTTACAAGGGACATGTCACAACTGTCCGGAACCGATTTGATTCTTCTTCAAATATGTTGTTAAATACACAAATCTAAAAGACACGTATTTTTTTATATGTGCGGATATTGAGTTTTAAGGGGTGAAACACCCCTTTAAAGAAAAACGGTATTTTTCTTTAGGATCGAATATCTGGTAAACTATAAGAGGTAGAAAAAAAAGACGTACAACAAATTTTAATGGCTTGAAGAGTACTTTAAAGTTATATGAACAAAATTTTTTTATTTTTATTTTTTTTTAAATACCCCCATCACTTAATTTTTTTTCAAAATAAAATAATTTTGTTTATATAACTTTAAAGTACTCTTCAAGCCATTAAAATTTCTTGTACGTCTTTTTTTTCTACCTCTTATAGTTTACCAGACATTCGATCCTAAAGAAAAATACCGTTTTTCTTTAAAGGGGTGTTTCACCCCTTAAAACTCAATATCCGCACATATAAAAAAATACGTGTCTTTTAGATTTGTGTATTTAACAACATATTTGAAGAAGAATCAAATCGGTTCCGGACAGTTGTGACATGTCCCTTGCTAATTGAGTAATAATTCTTTATTAATATATAAAATTATATATTCTTTATTTTATTTTGAGTTATTAATTTTAATTAAATTTATAAAAGTAGGTATTAAAAAAATACCCAATATGCAATGACTGCAATGCAATTCCCAATTTCAATATGTTATTGTTACCGTTCATTTTTTCGTACTTAAATGTTTATTATTTTTTTAGTTAAAGGAATAACATTATTTAATTATTTGCAATAGATAAAATGTAAAATGCAATGTGTTATAATTTAGATTTTAATAGTTTGTGCAGATAGCTTTATAATTTATAAGTAGTCTTTAATATATTCAATTATATTGATTGTTACTTAATATATTTAATATCCAAAAATAAATATTCTGTTAACATAATACTTATCTTATTATTTTTATTTCATTATTTATATTTATATTTTTATATCTATATGTTACATATAAATATAGATAAAAAACTAAAAAAATTAAAACAAAAACCTTTTTGCAACATTAGTTTTGCACGTCTATTAGTTTTTGTTTGTTTTTGTTTTTCTTTACAGTTTCTTTTTCAAATAATCATATGTTTTAATTGCAATGTTTTAAACAGTTTTAAACAGTAGTTTAAAACTGTTTAAAACAAAAATGTTTAAAACAGTGTCCACTGTTTTAAACATGTTTTAATCAAACAGTTTTAAACAAATTGTTTAAAACATGCCAACCTTGCTTTTTGCAACATTAGTTTTGCACGTCTATTAGTTTTTGTTTGTTTTTGTTTTTCTTTACAGTTTCTTTTTCAAATAATCATATGTTTTAATTGCAATGTTTTAAACAGTTTTAAACAGTAGTTTTAAACAGTTTTAAACTACTGTTTAAAACTGTTTAAAACAAAAATGTTTAAAACAGTGTCCACTGTTTTAAACATGTTTTAATCAAACAGTTTTAAACAAATTGTTTAAAACATGCCAACCCTGATATATATATATAAGAAAATATATATATGTTATATATAAAGAAAAAGAATAGAACTAGGCACATTTTTATCTGCCTGATTTTCGTCAGTAGTAAATGTCAGTTCTCTGGTGTCAAGTAGCAGGTCCCTTCCTTTTATTGCTCTTCTACCCCTCTGGGGATCACAGCTTGACTCCAGCCTTCGGCCAAGTATGTCTGGTCAACGTATAGATATTCTTCTATGCAGTCCCTGCAGTTTATCGCCGGTTTGATTGTTACTATTACTTTATTGCATTTAGTGCAATTTGTTTGGTCGTCAGCTGATATTTTGTGGACCAAATTATGCGTATTGTTGCATATTCTTGGTTTTCCTCGGCTGATATTTTATCATAGCATTCTTGACAAATTTTGCTGCAGTCAGTCGTATCTTGATAGATTTCACCCTCCATTAATGTAACACACCGGAGTTCTGTTAGATTTCGGTATGTTTCGGGATGGTCTTCTGGTTTAACACCGTCGATTGGGCCTTGGCGTACTTCTTCCGGCATCTCAGGTGTCCATTGGAGATGGTGATATACTGGCATTGTTATACTGCAACCGACGATCAGGCAGTATGTTTTGACGATAATAATAGAAAATGGTTCCACTTGTTTACAAAGTATTATTATTATGAGGTTAAGTATAAGGTATAAATTTGCGCATGTAAATAAAAGAAGAAATACATATATTCATGATAAGTATACAAGAAACTTAAACCTAAGAGCGCAAATGTTGAAATATTACCAATAACGATTTAATATATATATATGGTATAATAGTAATTAATACTAAAGAATAATATGATATGATAATGTGTAGCATCAATAATGACGCTATAATTATAATATGCAAAAGAAGTACATAATATAAAGAGGAAAGGTAGGGTGATATAATGACTAATGATAATAGAGTAATTAATATTTGGGATATATGGGAGTACTTAAACGCTTGCGTAATTCTAATTAATACATAATTCAAAATTCAAACGAAGTAGTAGTAAGGTAAAGAAAATTTAGGGTCTATAGGAATACTTATTGTTAAACACTAGAGTAATTCTGAATTAATACACAATTGAGATTTCAAATGAATAGTGGAGTAATAAAAATTTAGAATATATAGAATTATTTAAATGCTACAATAACTCGAAGTTAATATATAATTCAATTTTATATATATATATATATTTTTTTTTTTTTTTTTTTTTAGACTGAGGGTTCCACGGCGGTGACTTTTGTACAGATCTCGACTTGACCTTGCAGCCGGAAGTCCAGCTGACACGGATGCAGGCCGGGGTCTTCAAGATCCCGAAGAGGAAGCCGGAGTCAACAACGACCGGGAAACTAATGGACTGCGCAGAAGACGACAGCCCAGCTACAGCAGCGAAGGTCGAGGTAAAGAGGTCGGCCGCTGCAGATTTTTTTTTAAGGTAACTAAAGTGATACAAGACAATAAGTTACCGACAGCCGACGGTCGGTAACTAACCGACCCGAAAAGACTATACAAGTCGAGTCTGACGACTTACCGACGGACGATAAGTGACCGACTGTAAAAGTCAACCCGATGAACTTACCGACTTGCCGACCGAGCACAGTCGGTAAGTGTACCGACTCGGGGTTACCATCAATGGTACTTACCATTGACAAGGACTAGTATATGATATTTAGTTTCTTATGTAATCTCTATTTTGTTATTAATATTAATTGCGATATAATAAGCGTTTGTTAAATTGTTAGCGGTTAGTTACGATAAGCGCGAGCAATATAATATAATATTTAGAGTTAAGACGCCTATGCGTAATTGTAGGAGGCGCTGGCGCAAGGAGCTCGCCATCGTGCGGAGTGGGGGCTCGCGCCTATATAAGGAGAGCCGAGAGAGGGACCAAGGCTCTTGCTCTCGCGACCACCGCCGTGTACAGATGCAATGAGTCAGTCGTGCAACATTAACCAAGAATACTTTTATTTTATTTGTACGCAGATTTTTATTTTGTTTTTGGAAGTGACGGGAGAGTTATAGTTTTTATATTTTATTAAATAAATATTTTATATTTATAATATAAAATCGAGTGCTCGTTCATTTATCCATTAACGAAATCCTGTGCGTGGAGACGTCTTCGGTGAATCCTGGACAGTTCCTGACGCATAAACGGGAAGCCGCCACATCCTGGTGATTCCTGAAATAATAATTAATACGATTAATTATTAACAACGCGTGTGACGCGAGTGTTGCGTCATTGCGTATGACGAACAAAGGTGACAGTTGGATGACGTCATCTTGTGCCTTTGTCTCTGACAAAGGAAGCTACGCAGTACAGCGAGCAGTAAAGAAGTAAAGGTGCTCATCTGCAGAAGGGGTTCTCATCCTGGGGATCCAAAGATCTTGTTGGGAGACAAGGTAAACCAAGTAGCAGCGGTGATCATCTGGAACAGGGGTTCTCATCCTGGGGATCCAGTGGTCCTGTCTGTGGACCAGGTAGACTACGCAGCAGCGGTACTCACCTGGCGAAGGGGTTCTCATTCCGGGGATCCAGAGATCTTGTCCGTGGTGTAGAGAAACGGACTGGCGACCGTGTTAAAGGTAGGAAAACTACCTAAATCACATAACTCCCGAACTCTCATGACCCATCGTCCGGTCACAACCTAATCGGAACAATGCATCTCTGAGGTTGTATGTTGTATCGAATATTTTTTCGGTCTCGATATGGAGCTTCACCAAGGCCGCACCTTTCCTTAGAGGATGGACTATATTTATCCATCCATCTTGTCCCTCTAAAAGGAGTCGACACAGGTCTCGTGTCATTATTGGCCACGTTTTCCTACCATTAGGGGCTGCGGTGTGGGCTAATCCACATATTATGGCTTGCCAGGATACCCCCTTAAAACGGTCTTCTAGGTGATACACTTCGCTCATACGGCGCCACACTGTTCTTCCCCAGTCGCCGAGCATTATTTTGACCATCCAAGTGTTTTTGTTTATGCTTTGTATAAACCCTCGCTTCCATCCTTTCTTGTCTTTAACCACGACCTCTAAGTCCTCCTTCATATGGTGAGGGTATACGAGCAATGAACTGGCTCTCCTATCCATCCGGAATTGGATTTCTTCTTCCATTTCCAGGAGTTCCCTTGCGCTATTTTTTAGTTGTACCCAAACAGCGAGGGTGATTCCGCTCTTACTACGATCACCTTCAGGCGACCGCGAGTCAAGAATTCAGTGTCGATGTAAGAGGTTTCCATTTCTGAGGTAAAAATAAAGATAAAATATGTATGTATTTTTGTGTGGAGAATTTGGGGGGGGGGTTTAATTGGGGGTATGCCTTATTCTCCTTAGCTTTTCGATTCTCTGAGTTCGAAAGTATACGTAGCGTCTTCCCGTGGGGGAAGGAGAGGATAAGTAGTTGTCGCAGATGTTTTGTTTTCGGTGTGGTAAATCTCGGGCGCCCCGCTGTGTTGGGGACCAGGGGCCGGAGCGGTGGGTTTTTGTTTTTTGAATTGTCTTGTTTTCAGATGTATCAGCAGATGTGTTAAAGAGTCCCATAAGGCTCCGATTAGGTACAGAGACTACCCGTACACTGTGTGTAAGGCGTAGCCGTGTACTATTGTGTCTAGTGTGAGTTTTATGGCTCTAATGCATAGGTATATTCCGAGTAACCCAGCACTGAGGTTTCCGAAAAATAAGAATTTATTCCAAAATCTGTTCCATGTAGACATCGCTATTTTTTCTATAGTGTTTATATCCAGTAAATTGGAGATCGACCCCCCCTCTAAAGACATGGATCTTCCCATCACTCCTCTCGCTAGGGAGTTGAGAACTGCGGGTCTCTCGGCTGGAAACATTATATGGTCTCGCAGGTCCTTTAAATCGCTTTCTGTATATATGCCGCTTGTGGCAAGCGATCCGGGGCTGATGTATTTCCATACAGGCTTGGTTAATGGCTTCATGGTAATTGGCGGTATACTGTCCACTGGTCTTGGCATGAGTTTATACCAAGAGTCCTCCAATTGGTACATAGAAGGTGCTAATGTATTACATGTGGTTTGCGTTCCTTGTCGTAATAGTATATGAGTTTGCGGGGTTAAGTAATATGTTTGATTTTCCCGTAACACGGGTAATTGATTATAGCAACGATTTGTATGAGCAAGAGTTACTTCGACGGGTACACATTTTACAATGTGAATTACTTTTCCCGCTAGTAGAGCCATATAACCGGGCCCTTTCATTAGGTGATATGCGAAGATATCTGGTGATTGTGGCAATTGCTAAAGCGTTTTGTAACATTCGTTGCTCTAGATTGCATTGTTGTAATAGGATATCGTGATAAAGCTGGGTGACTTGCGTGCGGATATGTTTCTCTACGTACACAAATTTTGAATTCATGTACGTGAAGATATCGAGATTTGATATACGGGATTGTTTTTTAAAAACGGCGGTTCCTCGCACTGTCTCGAAAATCATTAATTTAGGATGTTCGGTACGTATTATCGAATATCCGCAGACATCTTGTTTGCCCTTACTGGTTAAAGCGAATATTGTGTCTTGTGTGGTGAGAGAATATACTGTTTGGCCTTGCTCGTCGTCAATTATTTTGTAAGCGTACCCCTCGAATAATATTCCATAGTTATTAAATTTACAGGGACCTGCAGGTACGGTATTCCAATACGTGTCTCCTCCTTCGATGTCTACGCAATGTGTAGAGCGGAGTTGGCAAGTAATGCCGGATCTGAGTTGTACTTTATTAGTGTTGATGCGTACGTCGGCAGTGTAATCCTGTAATGTGATTTTTACAGTTCCGACTACAATGACATCCGACCATATTCTGTAAGGATCTGAGTATGCTCCTCCGTGGCATTCGCCGTAGTTGTCTACTTGACCAGCTAACGTAATCGGTCTGGTTATTGTGCTATTGGGTTTAAGTCCTGAGATAAGAGTGCGTCCTACTTGATAACTTCCGTAACTATGCATTCGTCTGCAAGCCTCGCGAGTTATTTCTTCTATACCATGAATATTTTCCGTTATGTACATCCATTGTGTGAGAAAACATTCCGCATTTCTTGACTAATCGGTCGATTTCAACTTTGCACTGTATTACGTGCACTGCTTCGAATTCATTAATTTGTAATAGCTGTACGTAAACTTGATCCGGTTTAATTTCTTTACGAGGGATATCGCATTCCTCGATGTTTAACAATGATAGCGTGGTTAGGTTTGCGGAGGAAGATCCACAGTCATATCCTATTAGCCCATGTGTTGGATGCAGGTATACTGCTAGTATTATTAATATTACGATTAGTCGTCTGAATTTGCGATCCATCTGAAATATTAATTATTTTTGTAGGTGTGGGTATCTTTTTCCTCTTATAACCTTTATGTATTTCTACTTTATTTTTATTAATATTATATTTTGTATTTTTATTATTTATATAGAAAAAAATTTATTTTTGTGGAAAATTAATCCTTTTTGTTGATTATTTAGTGGTTTTAATGTAGGAAATTCGCAATCGGTTAGGATGCACGATTCGGCTATTTTTCTTTATTCTAATTTTTACATTACTTTTATTTAATATTTCTAATACTTCGTGGGGTCCTGTATAATGATCTCCGAATTTTCCGGGTTTTGGACCTTTTAGGAGAAACACATGGTCTCCCGGTTTGAAATTTTGAGGATTAATCTTCTTGTCGTAGTATGTCTTGGATTTGTGTTTCGCTTCGATGACGTTTTCACGAGCCTTTCCTTGAATTGTGTGAAGTTGTGTTACGAGGCTTATTAGATAATCGTCATAATTTGATAATTGATCGTTCGAAGGTAAAATTTCATTCGATGGAGTTCTAGCTATTTTTCCAAAGACTAGTTCGTATGGCGTATGTTTGGTTGGTTCATGTATGCTAGTGTTGTAATTAAACATCGCAAGGCTTATCCACCTATCCCATTGTTTTTGTTCGTTTGCATATTGTTTTAAATATTCTCCTAATGCGTGATGCGATCTTTCTAATGAGCCGTTGGATTGTGGATGAAAGGCCGTTGTACGAAATTTACGAATTCTGAATATTTTTGCAACCTTTTTCATTAGATCACTAAGAAAATTTCTTCCTTGATCCGTTAATATTGCCTTTGGCGCTCCGAATATGCAGATGAAACGATCTACGAAAGCTTCTGCGATAGTTTCGGAGGTTTGGTTTTGTAATGGTATACCCATACAGTATTTGGTCAGCTGATCTTGTAAGGTCAAGATGTATTCGTTGTTTCTTTCTGTCTTGGGTAAAGGTCCGACAATATCCATGGCTACTTTGTCGAAAGAAGAGCCTGGTGTGTGTGATTATCATAGGTTGTTTTGTTTTGACGCGTACTAATTTTCTCAGTTGGCACTGCAAACATTGTTGTATGTATCTTTGAACGTCTAGTTTTAAGTTTTCCCAATAGTAATTGTGTTCTATTCTATAACGGATCGTAGATCTTTCGGTGGATATTTAATTTGTCCGTTGCAAATGATTATTTTGGTAGTGGAATTAATGAATCTTAATTGCAGTTGCGATTTGATATTATTCCATGGAACGTTGTTGATAATTTCTGTTTTTGCAATGCTGAGTGTTTCTAAATTTAAATTTTCAGTCAAATTTCGTAAGTCGTGTATGACCGCGATAATTTGGTTGAGAGTCGCTGTGGGGCCTTCTCGTTCCGTCTCACTGATGGGTAAGACTATGTGGTAGTGGGTTTTGTATTTTATTGCTTTCGCTTTACCTAACTCCAGGGGTCCTATATTCGGGAGTTCGTTTTTTTCGAAGAGTTTTTCAGATCCTGAGTCTAAAGGTTTTCCGTAAATGTCGACAAAATACGCGACATTGTCTTTTCGCAGAAATAATAGTTCGCGAGAATCTATAACGTTGCTTTTAATTATTTTATTCTCAATGATAGTAGGTTTTATTTTTATTTTTCTTGATTTTAAATTTTTATTGATAATTTCTTCTTCGTCGTCATCGCTTTCTTCCCTTTCTTTTCCATCTGTTTCTTTGTTATCCTGATCTTTGTCTGGCGGATAGTTTCTTTCTTCTATCTTTTCAGTATTGTTTTTGTTGTTATTATGATTTTCATTATTTTTCTTAATATTTCGTTTCGTCGTCTGACTTCTTGTTTGCATTCTGTTTTGTTTCGGAGGATCATGTATTAACGCTTTTTCGATAGTATGTGACGCAGGAGGTTCGTTTAGTTCTTCGGGGGTAAAAGGTATAGGATCGGCATTATTATCAGGGGGTTCTTCTTCGAGTATCGGTTCTTCAATTTCTTCGGTATCTGACAGATATAGTTGAAAATCGTCGTCTTCTTCTTCGTCATCGGTTTCTTCCAGCATTCTGGAAATTATTTCTGCATCTTCCGGATTATTTGGATTTAAAGTTTTTCGTTCTTTTATTATTTTGCAATCAATTTCTTCAGGATCTACTGGGTTTCTTGATAATGCGTCCGCATTTACGTTAGTTTTTCCTGCCTTATAAACAACGTCGTAATCGTATTCCGCTAATTTTAATCTCCACCGAAGTATTCTCATATTTGCGTCTTGCGCGTTTTTAAACCACATTAAAGGTTTATGATCTGTAACTAGGGTGAATTTTCTTCCATATAAGTATGGTCTGAAGTGTTTAACGCAATATATTATGGCTAGTGCTTCCTTTTCGTAAGTGTCGTATTTCGTTTCGTCGTCCGTGAGTGTTCTGGAAGCGTATGCGATAGGTCTGTCCTTGTTTATTTCCCCTTGTGAGAGTATTCCTCCTACGGCTAAACCTGACGCATCCGTAGTTAAAATAAATGGTCGAGAGAAGTCAGGGTATTGTAGTACTGGCTCTTCACATAATTTTTGTTTCAATATCTCGAAGGATTCTTCTTGAATTGATGTCCATTCGAAACAAGTGTCGTTTTTTAATAGATTTGTTAATGGTTTTGCTAGTTTAGAGAAATTTGGAATAAAGCGCCGGTAATATCCGGCAAGTCCCAAAAATTGCTTAACATTTCTTGGGGTTTTCGGTCGGGGAAATTTATGTACTGCCTCTAATTTTTTCGGATCTGGTTTTACTCCATCTCTGCCAATTACGTGTCCCAAATAAGTTACTTCGGTTTTTAAAAATTCACATTTATCAGGTTGTAGTTTTAAATTAGCTTCACGAAGTCGTTCTATTAATGCGTTATATTTTCGTTCGTGTTCTTCTAAGGAAGTAGCATAAATAACAATGTCGTCCATATAAACAAATAATTCTTCGCTCTGTAATCCTGTTAATACTAAATCCATTAGGCGCTGAAATGTTGCAGGAGCGTTTTTTAATCCAAAAGGCATTCGATCGAATTCGTAGTGACCGAAGGGAGTAGTGAATGCAGTTTTATGACTGTCAGTAGGATCCATTTTTATTTGATGAAATCCAGATGCTAAATCGCATACGGAGAAATATTGCGCGCCCCCTAATTGATCTAATATATCTACGATGTTAGGTAATGGATATGCGTCTCCGATGGTCTTGTCGTTTAAACCCCGAAAGTCGAGGACCATTCTCCAGCGCTTGTTTCCTTTGGAGTCCTCTTTCTTCGGCACGATCCATATGGGCGTATTGTATGGCGATTGTGAGGGTTTTACGATGCCTCCTTCTAACAGTTCCTCTACCTGCTTGTTTATTTCTTCTTTATGTAGTTGCGGGAATCTGTATTGACGAGTGTTAATTGGTCGATCATCTGTGGTTGGTATTTGATGTTGGAGTACATGAGTTGCAGTTAAATTTTCTCCGGGAATATGAAATTGGTTTTGACTGTTTGTTATTAATTTCTTTACACTTTCTTGTTCTTTTTCATTTAGATGTTCCAATCGTAATAATTCGGTAATTTGTATAAAGCGGTCTTTCTCCTTTTCCTCGGAAACCACTAGGCAATTATGCAAATCGTTGCTTGTATCGTTAATTTGTTGTTGTTTTCTTTTATGTTTAGATTTTCGTTTTCGCATAAATTTATCTATAATTTCTTGCGATTTATTTAATAAAGACGTCGAAACTTTCGAAGACGGTTTGGTTCTGTTTTTCATGCGTTTAGAGTTTTTAATGTTTAATTTTTCAATATTTAAATATTTTTGTGCCTTTTCAAGAAGGTCTTTTATAGTGACATGGGATGACTTTAATTTGTCATTGTGGTCTTCTGTGAATAATCCAACTTTCGGAAATTTGATATCTAGAAATGATAAAGAATTTTTCTCTCTTAAATTAGAACAAGATTGTGTCAAATCGCGTAGTGAGGTTTGTAACTTCCCTCCTCGCAATTGACGGAGCTAGAATTTTCTGTCGAGGTTTGGAAATTTCCCTCCGAAATTCTAGAAATATCCCCTCCAGGAGAGGTTTGGTAACTTCCCTCTCCAAGGGATTTTGAATCATTTAAATTTTTGAGAGAGATTCGATAATTTTTCCCTTTACTAGAATTATTCAATTTTTCAAGAGAGGTTTGGTAACTTCCCCCTCCGTTAATTGTTGGATTATATGAAATTTCAGGAGAGGTTTGGTAACTTCCCTCTCCAAGAATTTTCGAATTATTAAAATTTTCAGGAGAGGTTTGGTAACTTCCCTCTCCAAGGATTTTTGAATTATTAAAATTTTCCGGAGAGGTTTGGTAACTTCCCTCTCCAAGGATTTTTGAATTATTAGAATTTCCGGGAGAATTTTTATTCCCCTTGTCAACATTAATTTTGTTTGTCTTTTGAGTTATTTCCGTAAATTTTTCTTCATCCTCGAAATTTTCTTCTTCGTCTTCGATATCAATATAAGTTTCGTTGGTGTTCGTAGGTTCTTCGTTTATAGATGAAACTTCATCGTAATTGTTGACTGTTGGACAGTCGGATTTATGGTCGTCAAATAATTAATCCAACGGTTTTAAACGCAAAGTGGGTACGCGGACTTTCACTTCTTCGTCTAAAGTACTTATAACATTGAGATATCCTTTTCCGGAGATGTTCTCTACAATAGTGTCTCCTAAGTAAATTCCATGTTTTATTTTTAATTTTGGTATATATCCCACCTTTATTTCGGGGTTTCTTATCCTTACATAAAATAATGATTCGGATCTCGGAGACACTATTATAGATTCCGGTGAGAAAAACGGTATGTTAACTCCGGATACGGTCAGATATCCTTGAGCGTAATCTATTTTCGATGATGTTTGTTTAAAGAAATCATTTCCCAATATTCCGGATTGTGGGATCGGAAAGTCGTGAGATACTAAGTGGAAAGATATCGGAATTCCAAGGAGATTTAAAGCGACTTCTCCGAGTGTATATACGGGATGATTATTTATACCATTTAATTTTAATATATTTGTATAGTTAATTTTTAGAGTTTTAGGTATAAAATTTTCTTTAATTATATTTGGTCCGGATCCCGTGTCTAATAGAAAGGTTATTTGCGATGGTATTTCGTTAATTTGGACCTGAACAGTAGGCACGCGACTATGTTTATCGAAGTTTACTGTTACGGGTCGTATGTCGATGGTTTGACGGCCTACTTGGCTTCTTGAGATGTCGACGGGTGTGAAGTCTGTCCGGCCCCCCGTTGTGCACCCGACCCCGAGGGACCTGTGTAGTTTCCCTGATTATTTTCTTTTCGACGATTATTACTTGCGTTGCGTAACTGACAATTTTCAAGGAGATGGCCTTGTTCTTTACAATATCTGCAGAATGTATCGTTCTTCGTTGTCAGTTGTTGATTTATTTTAACACGACAATCCTTAGCGGAGTGTCCGAATTTATCGCAAAGTTGGCATGAAACTTTCGGTCTACTTTCCAAACTTCTTTCCTCGTTCTGTTTTTTCCAACAATTACTAGCCGAATGGCCAGGCCTTTCACACCATTGACAAGTAACCGTCGATTTATTAATTTGTTGTTGGGAAGTATTTTGTCGGCATGATTTGGCGTCGTGACCGTTTTTTGAACATAATTGACATATAGTAGTTTTTTCTTGAATTACGTTTACTGACTGACGAGCGCGAGGATCGCGTTGGCGACATTTATCCGCACTATGGCCGCGTTTTTTGCATATTTGGCAAATTAAAATCTCCGTTCCGTTATTCGTTTGAAAATCGTGCCCTTGTAAGGAAAATTGAACGAGCTTCCTGCAACTACTTGCGGCATGTCCCTCTTTGAAACAGATTTGACAGATTTCCCGCACTTGATTAGTGTACGGTGATTGGCCTGTTTTAACGCCTTGGCCTTGGCGCAAACCTGTCATCTCTCGAAGCTCTCTTTCTATCCTTAGGGCGTCGGCGACAGTTTCTTGTACGTCTAAGTCTCTAGCGATTCTCTGCTCTATTTCGGGCTTTAGCCCTCTAATAAAACACTTACACATGTCTTTTTCTACCGTTGTTTTTATATTTTGGTTGAGTAAAATGTGACCGGAACTTCGATATGCTTCCAATATTTGTTTTCCAAGTAATTTAACTCTATTTGCGTAAGTGACAACATCCTCTTCATTCCTTTGATAAATACATCCTAGTTCTCCTTGTAACTGATATACATTTTTAGTGGGTCCATAAATTTTCTTTAAATAAGTAGTTAATTGCGATACAGTATCAAAATCTTCATCCCGAATTGTTCGACGCGCTTCTCCCACTATTCTAGTTCTTATAATTTTAGTAAATTGAGCCTCTGCTTCCTTAGGAAGCATAGCTTTCGCTTCCTCGCAACCCTCGATAAAATAATTTAGCGGAATGTTACTACTCAATGTTACTACCTCGCTACAATTCTCATGAACTGCTCTTCATCGGGAACGTCTGGCCCGCAGGTGTAAACACCTTCTGGGAGTGGGAGCTCTAGTATAGGGAAATTAGAAAGGAGCCATCTATGTTCAGACTAAAAATCTAATCTCTCGAGGGATATCGCGGGTATATAAACCTTCTTCCTCCTCCTTCCCGTTAGTTTGTTAACATTTCCTGACGAATAGGAAATTTTTCAATGACACCCTTTCAGTCCCGGAGGCGTCTCTTGACTTTAAAAGTTTATCGGGATTGGTCAGGGCTTTTGTTTAGGGCCCTAGGTTTTGACCAATGGAGAATTTGTTGAGGTTTATATTTTTATTATCCTCTCGAGATTATCTCGGTGATCTGTCAGGCGGCATTTGTTTGGATTCGGTTATCGTTGTTAGTCTGGTAAAATTTTATTCGTTTTCAAGTGGAAGTTTTCTTCTAAATTTTTATTGATTTTCAAGTGGAGATTTCCTTCTAAAAAGTTTTTATTACTTTTTAAGTAAAATTTTCCTTTAAAAGAAAGATTTTTATTGCTTTTCAAGCGCGAGTTGTCAACTAGTCAAAGCGAGAATTTCAGACACCGCGAGTTACATCTGGTATGTATCTCTCCTTTTTTTATTTTTATTTTTACGATTAACCGTCTCCGGTCAGCTGCTTCGCCTGCCAGATCATAGTCTTATTCCCACGCCTGTGATTTTTCAATCATCGCCTTGCATTCTTTGAAAGAAAAGAATCGTGGAGTCCACAGGACGTAACATAATCTTATTCTAATAAATAGTTTTAGCAAATAAATCTTAGGAAAATCACAACAAGGATGAGAAAACTGAATAGTGGATACAATTTGTATAAACTTTTGCATAACATTTGGTTGAGTAATAATATTAATATTTTCAAAAAATGTTGTGTGCAATTCTGTGATGTAATTAACAAATACTGCACTTGGTACATATAAATTGCCAAATATATTATCTGCATTATCATATGTTTTAAAATAAGTGTATAAACGAGCTTTATCTAAATTACAATCTCTTTCGGCTAATAATGCACATGTATCACAAAAATGTTTATTATAAAGGCGACGCAATAAATATCCACAAATGTAAATAAAAACATTTTCTTTAGTTACTGGTAAATTATGATAATCATACTTATTTATATCTGAATTAATAAATTCTGTTGCTTTTGAAGATGGTTGAAATATCACATTTTGTGTTTCTTGAACGTCTTGACATCGAATTAATATTCATTCTTTATCAGCTGCGCAATTTCCACTATCTACTTTAATGTAATCAATAGAAAATAGTTTTTTAAAGCTATGATAAAATTGTACAGGTGTAGGATTAAATGCATTTCCACTTTGTTTACGTATGGCTCCAAAAAAATTTTCCAAACTGTCTTGATTTAGTCGTCTAATTAATAAATACTGAATAGGAATCGATGATTGTTGCAAATGATTCCATAAGTGTAGTACAGAGTTAATTGTAACAAGCCAGCATTTTATTGATTTAACAGAATTTGTTACATCCTTTCCATCTTTTCTGATTAATTTTATGCGTTGCAAAAACTGTATTGTTTCATTAAGAAAAGTAACTTGCTCGTTTGAATTTGTGTATGCTTGTTTATTAGAATTACTGCTGTAAATTTTCGAAGAATTCAAAATGTCAAATAATTTATCAAATAATGCTATAAAGTTTGCTGTATAAATAGCCGCAGCAGATAAATACCCTAAACTAACAAATGTATTTATACCAGCTGAAACAGAGTGACTTAATACCTGTGCTGCATATTTAACTTTCATTTTTTCGAAATTATTTGGGTTAATATGGCTATCTGTCAATCTAGGAGCCGCACAGTGGGACCAAAGCGCCGTTCGAGCGGACAAAACCTCTTCATAATATACGCTGCTCTTTATCATCAAATAAGATTTAAATGATCTTGTGAAGCATCCCAAAATACTTTTGTTATGCGTATGTCATTTTAAATATTAATCTTTGAGTCGTATTAATATCAGAATGTTAGCGTAGTATCCAAACAGAGTCACTATATTGAATCTGGAAGTAAAAAAAGCAGAGCATTAGAATAACAATGATATGTTATATATTTTCAAATGTGAAATTATTTATTATACATGAATTTAACAAAAAATATTAATAGATATGAAGAAAAAAATATAAAGAAAAAAATATAAAAATATAAAGAAATATACATATTTATATACATTTATCTTTATTCATCGTCTGAATCTTCAATATCTTCATTGCTTTCCAAATTATCCAGAAGAGCAATAACATTTGGACTTAGACATCCTTCTTTTCTTCGAGGAAGTGATCTGTATGATGAAATAACAGGATCTGAGGATATCAAGAAGATATGCATTACATCTTCATTCGTCGCAGTTCTTTCGTGTATATTTTTCGTGTAAATTTCTCACGAAATGTCCTAAAATCTTTATTCCGTGGTTCTTGAGCCTCTTCACTCAACATTCCGATGGGAAGCAACGATACAGAAATGACATCTGAACCATGAATAAGTATTTTGTGAACTGATGCCGGTATTGGATACCAGGGATACTCCTTTACATATAAGCGTGCGGTATCCAATGCGTAATCTTTAAACGCATTCACGTTGACAGCGTATCCACAGGATAAGGTTTTTAAAATAACTGCACATCTGGATATGACTTCTTCACTTATTCCCGTTATATCGGCAGATTTACTTGCATTTTCGAAAAATCGACGAGCCATGTTTCCGTCGTGAGTTGTGCCTTTTCCTTGAATGATTATGCCAACAGGCAAACCCATTTCTGAATGAAAACGATTTTTTATGTACGTTTCCCTAGCATCTATCAGCTCCTTAACATCTTTTCGTTTTTGCCATGACTTTGTATCTAATCTAATGGAAACATGATACAACCATTCAAAAAATCCGATGTAGGCATGAAGAGTTGAAAGACCAAATTCGCACACACTTTTATCGATTTCTCTCTTCAAAACTTCATCGATATTATTCATATTTGCAGGAGTAACGCCACACATGTTACATTTTTGCGCCGATTTAGTATTAGTTACAGCATTGCATGTCTTTCCATCAATCATTGTCATGCACAGATCATGGTGTATAGTTATATGAGGCAAATTTGGAATCTCCACTTCTGATGGAAGTAAATTTCGAATTTGGTTTTCCATTTTTGCCTTCTCCGTGCGTATCACCTCTGCAGTTTCTTTAATAAATTCTAATTTAATGGCTCTGCAATATCGAGTGGAGGATGGTCTTGGATTTTGCCACAAAATTGTCTTTTTTCCATCATCTTCGGAAACAGCGTACAGTTGGAGAGGCACTAAACATGTCATAAATAAATCGCTATCCGATTGTTCCACAATTGTAAAAACTTGTTTATAAAGTGAGTGACCGCTGCTCCCATCACAGCCCCATTTCGATATTAAGCGTAAATTATGTAGCATATTTTGTGTACGTTGCAAAACTTCAGATTGCAACTGATATTGAATTATGCGACGAACCGTGAGATCTAGTAATGCCTGTAATTCAATTTCAGACATTGTTTCTGTAATGTGGATACATTCTTTTGGCGGATAACATTCAGCTTTAGCTTCGCAGAGTCTCTTATAAGATGGATATATATCTGCTCCGCGAGATTTTGCTTGAGTTCGTATAATTTGATACGAACTCTTTGTCAATCTACTATCTATCATTAAAGCTAGTGCTTCTGCAGACGTATAAGAGATAATATTAGGAATGTTCTTAGAAATACTCCAAGCCTTATTTATTTTTCTTGACCGTGAAGGTGTTGTCATTATTGCTTCTTTCATTAATTTGGCTTCCTCGTGTTTTCCGTCTACACGCAAACTCTTCTGTGCAGCATACACTAAAAGTTCTGTATCATTTTTAGACATTTCATTCGCTTTTCTCCTCTTGCTTCGTTCACCGCACAATCCAAATTCTTTTACTGGACGACCGCGACCGCCTGGATTCTTTCGTGCACTTGCCTCGGAATTATGACCAGATATTGATATTGTAATCACAGTATCGAGCCAATTAGAATTATGTTCCATAAAACGCCTTCGGTTCCGATTACAATCTTCCCATTTCCTTTTTATTTTTGAGTAATGTTTCGTTAATGCATCATAATTACAGAATAAAATTTTTATATCTTATACCCATGCAATAATTATTTATTCCATAATATTTCTACAATAAAAAGGTTCAGCAAAACTAAAAAATATTACATTTCATCTATTTCTAACATTCTCTAGAATCAGGAGACCAACATATTATTACTATGATTTACAAAGCGTTTCGAAATCTCTCACAACCACGAACTTTACGCCTGGTTTTCTTATTAGTCTGATGATGAATCATTAAATGGCATATATTTTCATAAACTTAGGACATATCTGCATAATACTACAATAATTAAAAATCCTAGCAACAACTTTTATTTTTGAGGTTTTGTCCGCTTAAACGGCGCTTTGGTCCCACCGTGAGCCGCTCTAAATTGTGCCTTTTTATCTATTATATAAAAGTCTTTTATATGGTTCCATGAAGCAATTTTATCTCCATCATATACGAAATTGTGTTTATATAAGTTATTCCTAGTCGCTTTTAACAAATGAGGAACATCAAAAAAGTAGTATATTTTATCTTCATCTACTGTAAAATATGGTTTTTCATCATTAATATCTAGTAATCGGGTTAATTGATAAAAATTGGAGCCCATATCTGAAGTAAGACCAACTATTTTTAAATCAATGCTTTTTACCTTTCTTACTGCTTCTGGTATAATTATTAATAAATCAGATGCCTTTATTGTGGTTTAAAAAAAAATAACATAATGGTTGTTTCCATGATTGACAGATGCCTTTAACCATAATCACTGCTACATTACATGCAGGTAATTGTGAACAATTTTGTGAATATCCCATGTCTTCAAAACCTATGACTTTGTCTGTTGTTATGTTGTAAAACAAATGTGCTTTCAAAGACATTTCGTCTATACAAAGTATGCAGTATTTATTAATTTCAGACAAACCGTCTATCTTTATTTTTAGTATTTGAAATACGTTCTCTTGTAATCCTGAACATATATAATAATTTTGTGTAAATCTTTTTAGAGTTGCACAGCTAGGTAAACAAAATAATTTTGATTTATTTCTCAAATCTTTATATACTTTAGGACTTGCAAAATATATGGATAAACAATGTTGTTTGAATGAAGCGTTATCGTATCTTCTACCTTTTGCATCCTTTTGAAAGAGACGTACTTGCATTTTTTAAAATTCAGAAGTTTGTTTTGGAAAATATTTGTCCAGTAACAAATCTAATGTATTAATATCTTCCGTCTTCGTTTTCTTCGCTTTTTGTACTTCTAATTCCAAATTGGCTATTCTTCGTTTATATCCTCTAATCTGTTGGTAAAGATGTACTTTTCGTGGAGATGTAGAAGATAGTGACAAAGGCGTTTGTGTTCCTGATTCTGATACATCTGATGCTTTTGCTATTGTTTTGTCTATATGTATAACGTTTAGGTCCTTTTCATTAAACATTAAATCGAGTTCAATTTTAAATGCAAAGATAAATTTAAAATTAGTCTAATATAATTTTAAACACTGTTTATGCAATTGTAAAAGTTATAATAAATATGGAAAACAAATAATATAATAAACTGACCTTTCTATATCTTTTGGGAATCGAAATAAAGTTTCTTTTATCCCTCGTTTTTCACTACTTGCACTTTGACAACCTTTAAAGGAACAACGATATCCACCTCTTTCAGTCATACTGAATTCACTCATGTATTTATATGTAATTAACTGATATAGAATAATGTTGTGTGCCTCGTGAAAGGCACAGGGGTCGCGTCGAATTTGGGATGGGAATCCGTGGGCGTCAGGATGGTTCGGTCCGTGGATATATATTTAATGAAGAAACTGTAGATCTTCGTATAAATATATTCGATTTTTATTCAAACTGTCTACACTTTTATTTAACTCTTATTTCAGTTAGAGTACTCGCGCTCGCGTCGTATCCTTGAATGGTGTAGGATTACGGTCGTTCCTTGACGTTCGTATGGTTTAGAACGTCAGGCGGGTCGCGTATGTTATAATCTTAGCGACGGCGTTACACTTAATTCGGTTCTTAATTTGCGACTACTCGAGCGCGTCTATTGTTCGGTTTTATAGCCGGATTTTGGAGTCTTTTGATCGGAGGGGGTGCCTGGTAACAGGCCCTCTTGGTCAAAGTCCCGGGTGCAAGCGAAGGAAATTCGAAGTCTCCTTCGCTTCGCTTGCATTTTTGCAATTTTAATATTTCGCGCGTGACTCGCTGCGTATGCGGTTTTTTCGTAGCCAGCGCGTTGACAAGCGGATGTAACTTAAGTAGTTATAGCTATTGAGGGCTATAACAATAAATAGCACACGTGATTTTTTGGATTTAAGAGTGACAGATAGAGGTTATGGATGCATGTTACAGCTACTACATATGTTTACAGCCTATAATTTTATAGGGGGGTTAGAGGGGAGTCGGGAAATAAATCTCGAATTGAGATTATTCCCAAATAAAGTCTTATAATATAAGAATTAATCTTAGTCAGTGTTGGTCAATAAAATCTTAAACCTTGTTTAAAAATTCGACTGGCAAATCACATCTTACATATTGTTATTTACACACCTGGACCTAATAATGGTGTTGATTGAAATTGTTTATCAAGGCAGAGAAAAGTATAGAATCGAAGGGTCTGAATAGCTCAGTTGGTGAGAGCAGTCGCCCGGCAAGCGAAAGGTCTCGGGTTCGATTCCCGATTCAGCGACTTTCGGATCTATATTTTTCTCGCCTATAATTTTATAGGGGGGTTAGAGGGGAGTCGGGAAATAAATCTCGAATTGAGATTATTCCCAAATAAAGTCTTATAATATAAGAATTAATCTTAGTCAGTGTTGGTCAATAAAATCTTAAACCTTGTTTAAAAATTCGACTGGCAAATCACATCTTACATATTGTTAATTATTTGTGACAACGCCCGACCACTATCGCGTTCTTGAAACTCTTCTAGCGATGCTAGCGTGGGCTCGATAACGCGGCGCTCGTACCACTCGTGTAAATCGGACGTGCGAAAGAGTTCATAGTTTTTTGTATTGACACTTTTGTTGGCGCGTTTATCACCTGACACAAACGCGCCATTAAACATGGTGTTCACTTTTACATTAATGTGTTTTTGCATCACTTTCTGCACGTGTTCGATCACAATGTCTTTGGCATCCTCGAGAAATTGACGAGGTTCGATGCAATTATTGTTTATTACCGCACCGGTTAAGATGCGGCTCTCAAACGCCGTATCAATCTCTCGCCAAACGAGTCTTTCCGCGTTATTGTCACCACTGTATTCATCACCACTGGATATAAACTGTTTCTGCTTAAATCGAATTTTTGCACCCTCGAGTCGCGCGATTCTAGCCACCAAAGATTGTCTATTTCCAATCGAGAGTCGCGGACGCTGTTGCGGCTGTTTTCTTCGAGCTCTTCGATAAACTCCTCGCAGCACAGCGCCCATTCAAAATATTCGCCCAAGGTGGTGACTTCGTGAGACCGCTCCAACAGGTCGCGTTCGTTCTGCTCGATGTTTTCCATTATTTCTTTTATTCACTATTATGCCACTGACACTTCTGACACAAGAAAAGTAGCCACTAAACTTTTTTCACCGCTGCATCTATGCGCTTTCAAATCGTACTATGGTTTGACGCGCTCTCATCCTCCTTATATATTTCACCTAATTCTGTCTCCTTTTTTTTTTTAATTGGCGTATCTCAAAAGATAGTTTCTCGAGATATCGGTTTTATGGATAGAGGAGTAAGGACACAAGCAGCCGAACATTGCAATTCTTCCTTAAAAAAAAATATTAAGGAAGATGTTTCGCTCTCGTTTATGGGAGATTTTCCGCGAGGGTACAAAGCTGCCGAACGTCAACGCTTTTACATTTGCACCTATTGGATGATTGCAAAAGTTCGTGCCCGATTTGCATAGATGGTGGTAACTTCAAATCGGGCACGAATTTTTGCAATCATCCAATATAAATAACGTTTAGACATGTTCGTCGCAGCGTCGGCCCTAAAATCTTCATTTCTTTCCATAATATCCTAATGATTTTATGGACATAAAATGAAAAAAAACATAGTTTTATGGATTCTAGAACGCTCCGTTAACAAGTTCGAGCAGCCGGACATCGGCGCTTCCGTAATAAAATTATACTAACGAGGGTACAAAATTGTCGATCATCGGCGTTTGTTCTATACCTGTTGGGAAAATGTCTAAGATCCCTCATAAAAAAGTCGTAAAGATACCATCTACAAATATTACACTCAGAAAACTCCCCCTCCTTTGTCGAAACATCCCCTCCACCCGCGTGACGTCAGCCCCCGCGTCACCGAGATCCCCCCCGCCCCGCATGACGTCAACCCCCGCGCCCCGCACCCCCCTCGGAGCCCCATGGGTTAGAACTCTCCTAGTCCTACTACTTTTATATATTATTTATATTTTCTATTAACTAAATAATTAATAAATGTATTTCTCTTACGAATTAATTGATAAGCTGTTCTTCTGGATAACCGGAAATGTCCTTTAAATTCAGAATCTGTCATAGATTCCACAATTGTTAGATAATTTTCAATCTTTCTCCCTTTAACCGAAGTTAAATATTTTATTAGAGGAAAAAAAAGCGCATCTTCTTCCTCAGTCAAACTAATATCTTCTGCTGAAGATGAATCACTTAATTCACTAATGTCACTATTTGATGAAGAATCACTGTCGCTAATTTGAATAGTTTTAATCGAACAAAATATAATTTTTCGCTTCATCTGTAATTAATATAAAAAACATAAAACAAAATTAATTTAAAATAAAAATATACTTATTGAAAATAAAAATATATACTTATTGAAAATTAAATTTATACAAATTTATATTGATTACAATATTTTTTTATTGTTGATATATAATATAGGCAATTATACTTTTCTATCTTTATTTGTTTCTTCTTTTTTTTCTCATTATTGATAAATATATGAAAATATTTTATTATTGATGTTTTATTATTATTGATAAAAAATGAAAATATTAGTTTGCAATTCTAAAATTGAATTTAATAAAAGTTAAATTTATTATAATCACCTTCGATAATACCATACGTGACTTAAAATTTCTATCTTTCTGTATGCAGTATATAACTGGTGCACAGGTAGTTTCACTATTCCCAACAAATTCTGTAAAAAGAAGAAAGATTGAAAATTATCTGTCTCACTGTTTCGTCGACTGTATACTTCTATAATTATTATTATCTTTGATTCTCTCTAATAATTCTATATCTTGAATTAACAGCACGAACTGTAATAAATGTTTTTAATATAAAACTCACTTTTTTGCTTATTATTGAAATTGTTAATATTAAACCTAATACGAATAGTCAAACGGCATTAAAATATAATACATTCGAGCTTTATATGTCTGACATAAATGTTATATGATATAGAGAGAAATCATTTAATATATAATGAAATAAAAACCGCCCTCTACTGAGGCTTTCAGAAATTAAATTTTACACAGTGTACATTTTACCTTTTCAACAAGAATTTTACACAGTGTAACACAGTGTAATTTAGCGTGTCCTAGCTGGAAAACACCCAAGTGTTCGGTCGTGTCACACAGTGCCGCTTTGTATCTCCTAGATGGAAAGCTCCCAGTATAATCCAAGATTGTGTTGACCAATGGCGTCACAAGGATTGCACCATGATCTCAAAACAAAAAAAATGTGATCGCTGTATGAAAATGAGGCAATTAGTGCTGAAGAAAGAAATAAGGCTGAAAAGAAATAGAATGTTGATTCGTATTTCTCAAGCCTCTAATCCAATGGATCAGAGGAAGCTAATTGCTCTACAGAAGAAAAACCTTCGTGAAAGGCGAAAAAAAATAGGGCCCGACGTGTCCAATTATTGAAGCAATCGTTGAGAAGAAAAGCTAACGAAATCGCTTCGATTCGCATCGAAACATTGGACCAAAGATGTTCAACATTGAACGTTCCAGCTGCACAAAAACTACACTCAGCGAAATAATTTCTGCTGCAGGTAAAAAAAATGCTAAAAATTGGCGCTACAGTGAAGAGTGGATTATGTTGTGTATATTGATGAACATAAGATCACCAAGTTATTACGAATTTCTCCGTAAAAACGACATTTTGCCACTCCCTTGTAAAAGAACGATTCGCAGTTATTTTTCGCTTATTGACATGAAATGTGGCTTTGACGAAGAGTTTGCGAAATTGCTCAAGAAACATTTCGACAAAAAATCTCCGATGCAGAGACATGGTGTACTTCTATTGGACGAAATTAATTTACGGAAATCCATTGCCGTTTGTTCGAAGAATCTTACTTATGTTGGCTTGACTGACTTCGGTGATGACGGGCCGCAGTCTATTAACATCGAAGATCAAGCAACGCATGGCCTCGTTCTCATGTTCCAGCCTCTTGCTGATTCGTACACGCAACCAATAGCAGTGTTTGCTTCCAAAAACCCTGTTAAGGGTGAAGAACTCGCAAAAATAGTAATTAAAGCTATTGCGTACCTGGAAATAAGTGGTGCAAAGATTCACGGTGTCATTGCCGACGGTGCGTTAATGAACGCGAAAATGTGGTCCATCTTGGGCGTGTCAAATTCAATGGACGACACGAAAACGTGGTTCACGCATCCCGAAGATGACGAACGAAAAGTCTTCGTTTTCTCTGATACACCGCATGTCATCAAAAATATTCTACTTTTTTTCTAAAACTGCTAACTATGTATGTATCTTTATATTAAACTAACATTGCTTCTTGTAGCTGCTCGGCTTTCGATTGATTTGGCTTGGTTTGAATTGGTTTTTATTGCATGCATACTTTTATTCTTTATTACTTTCATACATTGAGCAACCAAAACGCAACCCAAATAACAAGATGATGTCTTAATAATGTCTTAACGACGTCTCTATAATAATGCGGAGTCTACAATAGAGTTGTAAAGTCGTAAGTCATAAGAAATTGACCGATCATAGTTGAAGTTCAGGAGAATAATCACTGATTGATCAATTTCTTATGACTTACGACTTTACGACTCTATTGTAGATCTTGCATAAAAATGGGTATACACTTAGCGAACGAACAGCGAATGCAAACATTTGAACTTACGCGTTTGTGTTCATAGGTTGTTAGTTTCTTTTCTTAGTTGCACTGAATATTAAATAATAATGCTCAGTGCAACAAAAAAAAAAGAAACTAACAATCTATGAACACAAATGCATAAGTTCAAACATTCGCATTCGCTGTTCGTTCGGTGTTCGTTCGCTAAGTGTATATCCAACTTAAGACGTCATAAAAATGCATCATTTGACATCATCTTGCAATGACATATATATATATATATAGACGAAGCATTCCTATACTTTTACTGTAGCAGCGAGTGAAGCCGGAAAATGGCAGAATACGACAGAGTGAGATAGTTGTTTTGACACTCTTCTTCCTCACTCTATTTTCTTTCTCTTTCTCACTCTATAGCTCTTTCTCACTCTATGTTTTGGCTGTCATGACAGTATACTTGACAGCTTTGACAGCTAGAGGGCGGCCATATTCTCTTCTGTACGATAGAGTGAGAAAGAAGAATGTCAAAACTATCTCACTCTGTCGTATTCTGCCAATTTCCGGCTTCACTCCACAGATGGAATGCTTCGTCTATATATATATATATATATATCATTGATCATCTTGCTATTTGGGAACGATTTTATTTATTCAGATCACTCCCCAGTAAACACCAAGCAAAAGTAATGTAAATGATATAATTTCCCACTCAACAATTTACATACAACATCTTATATTGCAATTACATTATTGAGTGAGAAATTATAACATTGACGTTGTTATTTTTACTTGGTGTTTACTAGGTCCGACTAACAGAATGTTATTTCCTAATTTTTATGCATGGTTTTTGTAGGGTATTTGTGCAAGCAGGTGTTGAAAATTTACAAATCTTGTTCTACTTATGAACAATCTATAAAATTAGATTCTTCTGTTACGCCTCCAGTGTCACAATTAGTGGACATAAAATCAAGAGGTGGACTAATACATTCCAATTTAAGATTTTTTAACTTGATTCGTCACGTTGAAACGTGTTTTGCCAAATATGCTTCTTGTAAAAATGTTTTCGTTCTTACGTTGGATGAAGTTTTTTCCACATATAAGTTTACTTTCCCTTGCATGGAACATGCCTCCGAGATTTTGTCATATGCAATTTTGTATTACATACGAGTAGTATGTGGGCCACTATAGTGAGTCAAAACAAACCCCCACCACTCGGCCACTGGCGCCAGAGGGGCGTGGCTAGACAGGGCTTGTCGATCCGTGATTGGTCGATCCGCTAATAGGGGTCATTAGGCCCAGGGCTCTGATAGGCCTAACTAGTGGCCCAGCACTGTGATTGGTTGGTTTTTGGGAAGAGAGTGGGAAGGATCGTGTATAGCGCTGAAAAAAGATAAATAAAAAACGCACTAATTTCGGCTGACCGTCGTTACTCGGCGTCGCATTGACGGGTAGCGTCGGCATCGTCGCTAATAAAGAAAACAAAAAGATATACAAAAAGTACATGCGGCTAGCCTCCGCTTTCCATTTATGCTAATTATCGTCACCTCGGGTAACAAAAAGAGGCCTAATAGAAAACACGTGCATTCGAGTTCGCATTCTAGTGACGCTATGTAAAGGTTTTATTGCTGAAAAGAATAAAATTATTTCGAGGTAAAGGAAGAATAGAGAATGAAAATGTAAGACAATTTAAGGTACAAAATTTTACTTTATGGTAATATTTTTAAATAAAATCGATATTATTACATAAACATGATACATAAAAATATATTTCCTTTATAGCATATTACATTTAAAATAACAGGAATATGACATTTTATTTTTAATTTTATTGTTACAATTGCAGAGAATTATTACTAATACTATATATATATATATATACTTTTTACAAAAATTTACATTGCTTTCCTAATAAATGTATAAAATACTCATATAAAATATTGAAGACAATACGCGAGAAAAGAATTATTTCGGTGATAAATATCCATACGGAATCGAGTAATGGCTATTAATAAATCTACGTTTCACCAGCACTGGTGCGCATATTTTCGACTCGTCCCGCGTTACAATTTCATGAAACGCAGTGCGTCGAATTGCGCTAAAACGTAAATTTATTGTAGTTTCATCTTCTTCTTCGTTATCTTCTTGTTCTTTTTCTAGATTCTTTTCTCGCGCTAATAATAATTTTTTAATGCTATTAAAATTAACGCGCCGTGAGTTCTCGTAATTGAGGGTTATTCCCTTAACTTTACAGGTTTCATATACTCGACCCTCGGGTGTTCGCACGATGTAGGCGTAAAATTTTGGGCCACCGGACACGAACTCTTCGATGTAGCTACCGCGTCCGTAGCTCTCGAGTTCGTCGGTCATATCGCCTAGAAAATTACCCGTGTGAGGTTCATATTCAGTCGGATCACCGGTGCTCGCATAAATACAGGAATCGGTATCGTAATATAACACGCGACGATCTAAACGCTCTAAATATTCGTATAATTTTAAACGTGCTTGCGCTGTCGTATATGCGGCTATCACTACGTTGGTTATCGGCGAGGGTACGACAGCCTCTTGTCGCAACCGCCACGAAACATATATTACCTCATCGTTTACAGGTAATATATCGGTTATCTCGTGCTCGGGACTTGTTAATAACAACATAAAACGCTGATGTGTCTTAACGACTTCGGTGTTTGGTAAATTGGATCGCTGGCCGAATTTACCCCAGAATGAATTCAGACAAAGCTTCGCGACCGAGCGTAAACCGGGATTTCGCGCGATGTAACGCTTATCGAGAACAATACCCTCGATTTCCTCGTACTCCCGCAGGTATCGCTCTTTAGCGTCATCGTCCTCGCATTCGCCCGGCCACCCGCTTGCTTCCTGTTTAAGTTGTAGAAATGAGTTTATATATTCGGCGAACAATCCACCTTGCTGGGTTTCGCGATTATATTGGCTAATTTTATATTGCCAAATTTCATTTACTTTTGTCACGAGATAACCTTTTTCGATAGCCTTGCGTAATCCGCAGGTCACCCACGTACCATCAAATTCGCGTTCGCTAGGACGCTCGTGCGTACACGACGTCAGCGAAAATGTTTCGCAGCAATTGCGACATAAGGCGAATAACAATTTTCCGTGCACGCGATACGGGAGTACTGGATGAAATAAATCGCGCGGTGGAAGTACCGTGCAACGTACGAGGCCTTCGACAGTATCAAAATCATAATTCGGAGCCGTTCCGATTAAAGTGGAACATTCATCGCCGACATAAATATCGGGATGGCCGATAGGGAAAGCACCCGTCTTCAATACATACGGGTACAAAGAATATACATCCACGTAACGTATTTTCTCCGCATCCGTGATTTTGTAAAGAGTCGCGATATTTCCCGTCCGTCCACCGAAAAATGGATCGCGAGGATCGAGCGGTGCTGTTTCCACCATCGAATGGTTCTCGAGAAATTCGCGCATCTCGCGATTGTCCCGCATTTTCCGATCGAAGATACACTCCCACTTTTCTGTCACGAAATACCCCCGCTGTCGCAGTCGCCACGAGAGTTCGTTCGTATCGCGAGTCAATCGTGTCTTTACGGTCCATAGCCGACGAAAGCGTTTTATCGCGATTTATCGGAAAGCACGATGTACATCCGTGCCAAAAACAGCCATGGAATTGCAGCACGTGACGCGACGTTACTCCCGTTTCCGATGTTTTTTCATAATAACCATCGACGAGTGTGCCGTTGATCGTACGATATTCGCGCGCATGCCCTGCATGGTTTATAGGATGACCGAGCTCGCGCTCCTTCCATACCAGCCACTGCAGAGCTTTACGCGAATACATGTTCGCTTTTCTGTATCCGCCGGCTGGAATAACACCTATTGTATTCAAGTGTAAGAAGTTTTTCCGAAAAACTGTCATACACGTCGAAGCGATAGTTGTACATTCCTCGAACGGGCATACATTTCCGCGATCTATAAAAATTTTTCTAAACGCCATGCACGCTCGTCGAAGTATATCAACATCGGTACGGCAATATTGCACTATCTCGCGTTGAAAATCAAACACGGCGTTTTTTAGCCGCATATCCGTGTGCCACGTGAGAAAGCGTTCGCGCTCTTTCGATTTCATAGTTTCGGGGGAGTAGTAATGTGCGGTGGGTAATGGTCCGACATACGATTGATTTTCGATAGTATTGAATAAATGCGGAAAAATGTCTTTATCCGGCGTATCCTTCAACCCGAAAGCCTTCGGTAAATCAGATAAACGCATCGGCATATAATTCACGCTATCGATAAACTTTGTACGTCCAACCGTTAATACGACGATCTTTGTCCCGTTCAAAATCACTTTCGGCTCGAGATTGACGCGATTTTCTACAATATATTGCAAAATAAATTGAGTCGAACGCTTTCGCATTGTGTGCTATACATATGATCTGCTTGAAATATTTCGTCTTTCGCGTTGCGAAATCGACAAAATGTTTCACCAGATCGTTACGAAACACGAACTCTCGCACTCCGCACCAGTGACAACGCACTGACATATCATTGTTTTGCGCGCACACTTCGCAAATTTGTTGCGCGACGCAGAGTGTCGGAACGTGTTTTTTTACGGACGTCGTACCTTCGATCGTTTCGTCCTGCCGCGTTTCAAAATCGTAAAACACGAATGCTACGCGTCCTTTTCTGCCTTCATATGCAAATTTGCTCGCTTCCTCGTTATCAATTGCGCTTTTTTGGCGCTCCTCGGCGGATATACCTAATACTGTCGACGCATCTTCCACTGGATGTGATGTCGACGACGATGATCCGACGGAGGAATTAACGTCGCGACGAAGAGGTCTCATATAGCATAAATGATTTCGAGGTTGCGCCGAATGACATAATCTACAGTAAGAAACGCCGCATTCGTGTTTCGCTTTCGCTTTAACTACACAGCCGCATTCATCGCAAAATCGTATGACACTACAAACACTCGCGTGTGATCTACCGTCATATGATTTTTCCCTACGATGACGCTCGAAACACGATGCACCGTAAAACGTCCGATTGCATGCGTCGCATTTTACGATTTGCGCGTTGAAGTAATCGCACGCTGGCACGGCAAAACAACGCGGACATTTATTTGAACACCGGTGACCGCTACCTCTATCGTTTCGAAAGCCTACATTACACGCTACGCAATAATTACGAGAACCCGCGGCGGCTTTTAAATTTAGTACAGGGTTGAAATGACACGAATCCTCATAATACATAATATTTAGCCGATGAGAGAATTCGCGTCCGAGAGAAGCAAGTATCGCTGTGCCGTCGTAGAACGGTTTCTCGCCGCGACCAAAAGTACTAAAATTATATACAGCGATAGCGATATTATCAGCGGCGAGATACCGCTGGAAGCGCTCGATTTCATGAATCCCGCATCCTTCTTCGGGTATTATTACACCAGCATTTCTTGTTAATTCTAACGCCCATTCGCGTTGTGACGCCGATTGCGGATGCCTAACTCTATTCCATTTATCGTGTAATTCTCCCGTACGTATGTTACCGCGTTCACAATAAATTTGCGCTACTACGAGAGAGCGCGGAAAACACAAGTTGTCAGAATTAGCTATTTCGATTATCGAGCGCTTCGCGATATTTTCACGCGTTAATGCGACACGCCCGCGACCCGAAGGAACAGCGATGTTGAAAATATGTACATTAAATTGTTCGGCGATATCGAGTCCTCCCGCGCTCTGCGCTACCGCGCTCACGAGACCCCAAATATCCTCGTGGGACAAGTCGCGCACCGGACGAAAAGATAAACCCGCGGGACCGTGCGATAAATTCGGCGAATCGAACGATAATCCTACATAATCGCCCGGTTCACTCGAATTTGTCGCATACGCGTGAATTTCTCGAAACGCGTTTTCTAAGGAACGATAAATATCCCCGCCTTCGGGTAGCGGACGTATCGCGAAACTCGCTTCTCTACCGATTACCCCGAATCTTCTAAATCGACGCGCATTTTCTCTAAGCAAAGTTATATAATTAAAATTATCGCTGACCTGATGTTGCTGTTGTCGCGCCTGCTGTTGCGATTGTCTATGCTGCTCCTCTTCCACCTCCTCTTCACCCTCTTCCGCCTCCGACGAAATATTATCCTGTTCATGCTCTTCCCTCGCGATTTCTTCTCCATTATTCTGCGAGTGCGATAATAATACTCTCTCAGGCGCGTCGCTTTGCTCACTTCCTCTACCTCCTCCGCCACTTTGTACTATTAAAAAAGAAAATTGTTAAATCGAATATATTACATAAAATACTAAGATATTTTCTTTTCTTTTATGCTCGAATTTAATCTTCGCGCAACTGCTAGCGTTATAATACAATGAGATAACTCACCTTTTGGTGGTAATCGGTGTGTCTGGAGTAACGCTTCCCGCTCCCCCGCCGCTAATATTCCGGAGAATAGTTAACCGACAAGCGACGAATTGCTAAAAATTTAAATCCGTTTAAGACTAAATTCGAACATAAAAATTTGAAAAAAGTAAAATAACTCCGTTACCTTCTACACGAGGATCGTATTCATCTTCTTCGTCCTCCTCGTAATTTTCTTCCTCTATTTGTTCTTCTTCATAATTTTCCTCTTCCTCCTCCTCCTCGTCTTCTTGCTCGTCTTCCTCCGGTTCCTCTTCCCGCTCCATTTCTACTATTTTAACATTTGAAATTTTGTTATAAAAATAATATATAATATATAATTTAAAAGTTTTATATTGCTTTGTATTTAAATTTTTGCAGAGCTATGTAAACTTATATTTTCTAAATATCGTCTTACCTTGTGTGAACACCTCGCTATCCGCTGAGCTTACAGCAGTTATAGAAGCGGCGTCGTCGTCGTCGTCGTCGACATTATTATTATTATTAATAATATCATCTTCGTCATCTAAAATAATATATTTATATATTAAGATTACTAATTTTTTAGATTTAAAAAAATATTTTATTATTTTTAAAAAATGTTAACTTACCAGATATATCGATAACAGCAATCGGCAAGTTTTCCGGCGGGTGTATTCGTGCTCTTCCTGAAAATATTTAATTTTTTATCAGTAACTGTAATTTTACGAATAATTATTATATATGTTTAACGTTTGTAAACTTACGCGAAGGTCCTGCCTCGGGCTCTTCTTCCGCTCTGCGTCTTCGGGTGGGGTGTACTGTCGCTAATTTTACAGGAGTGTTCCTCGCTACGAATAATTAATAACGATTAAAAATTTAGGCTTATAATATAATTATTGTTTCATATTTTTTCTCATCGAAAGGAATAAAATAATTACCTGTTAATTGTTTTCTTTGATAATCCGCCAGTAGATAGGCTGCATATCCACCCACATCCTCTTCTTCGTGTTGAAAAGCCTCACGCATTAATATTATTTCAGCGATGGCGTTTAATAATTCTCTATCGCCGCCGAAATGCCCCAATCTATATAATACTCCAAGTAACGAATTGGAGATCAAGCCAGCGAATTTTCTAAAAATATTATAATTATTACACGGCTCTTCCGTCAGCCGTGATAAATACGACGCGGCATTTATCGTCAGCGACAAATTCGCGGCCAAAGTTATGCATTCAGAAATTAACTTTTTCTGAGCTGCCATTTTTTATTTGCACTTAACGTTTGCACTCACAACACTAACGCGATACGTGTACGTCTACGAGACTGAGTAGCTAGGACGATGTCAAACTCAAAATGCGGATTTTCTATTACGCTTCGGAGAATTTATACTTTATATCCACGCCCACCAAAAGAAAGAAGGCGTCGAAAAATTCAACATTTTCTTCGTTTATATTTTAAAAGAGTGGGAGGTTCGGAAAAATTTTCAATTCTCCCGCTAGCGCTTATTTTGTTTTTCGAAAAGGAGGCGGTCATAGGGCATACGCACATTTCTTAGTCTACTTTACTTACCTATCGAATGGTGCTTTTCTTAACAACTAGGCGTGGCTGAAAAGATTTTTAGTTATTTAATTGGCAAACGTCGATTTTCTTTCCGACGAATATTCTAGATGGTGTTTGAGTTTTACAACTATTTTCCTAGCCGGGTCGGGGAAAATCATAAAATCATTTTCTCTTATTTCTTCAGATACAAAAAATAGTTGTGTAGAGTATAAGCCTGCTTTTTTTTTATCCCATCATATAATGTTACGAGGTCTAAATCGCCGATCTTGCTTTTTCTGGTCCGCAAACATTTATTTTACTTTTTATTACAGGGTTTATTACAGAGGATTATTACACGCTATTCTTCGACCTAATCCGGCGTTTTCGAACTCGCAAATCCTTATTACTATATTTTAGAGCAAAAAATATTTTCAAATCAAATATAATCTCTCACGAGTTTTCTTTTTGTTTAAACATAATTCGATTTTATATAAAAAAATTAATTTTCCGTTTATTCACTTACATACACAAATTTTGTTGTCCTCTTCTCTCGTGTTACACGATCTCAAATCTCATCTCTAGAAATTTCTAAATATTTCTAGAAGTTTTTTATTTACACAGGACTGAACATGAAAATTCCTGATTTTTCACATATAAATTGTCTTCCCCACTTTGCTTTTTTAAATTTTTGCGAGAGAGGGAGATTGGCAATATCAGCACGTCGACAAATCGCTCTTCCGTATTCATTCGAATTCGAGCGTACGAAAACATAAGTTTGTGCTACGAAGAAAGAATTCCACGTGATTTCGCCATTTCGCTGCGTGTCGTGACTATTCGTGTGATTTTACAAGTGAAAACAATGGCCACACGTAAGGAAGTAACTAATTTTGCGAAATCTGAACGCGAACGCAATATTCGCAAGACGGATAACAACGACAACATCGACATGGATAACGCCGGAAGAAACGAGCAACGTTATTTATTGTTATCTACAACATATGGACTTAATTCTTCGCACACTAAGAAGATACACATTGGTTTGCAATCGAGGAACGACGGCAGTGGCTTCGTACCGATTGTTAAATTATCAGGCAATTATGCCGATGGAATTTGCTTCGACGTCGACACGTGGCAGAAGTTTCAAGCCAATATGGAGCATATGAATCTATACTTAAATGAGACTCAAAAGATTAAACCTGATCCCATTATTATCGAGCATATTTCGATCAACTTCACTACTGCTTACGGAGCGAGGGCTGTACTGGTGACATACAAGGAAAACAAGGATCATGTTGCGAATGATAAGGTGGAAGAAGAATCGCAGCCGGCGTTGAAGAAACGAAAAACTTAGGCCGTTGCGATAGTGATGCAGAAAACTACTTTCCTCGGCTTGGAAAATATTAGAAAATGCGTGGATGCGCATTTGACGCAGTTAGTTTCTATAGTCGATACTGTTAATGTAACTGCAAGATATTTAATTAACGAAATAGAATTAAAACTTCCCTTGTCTTACATTGATCGCGAAATTATAAAACTTACTGTCAAAGGCAATTATCAGGAAATTGCACGTAATGTACAAACGCAAATAAATAACTTAACATTTTTAGACGTTTACTTTGACATTGTATTTGTAGAATTACTTTCGCTTCGATTTAATGAAATTGTTCGTATTATTTTGCTAAAACGCGAATCTTAATTTTATAAAAAACAAAAATTATTATTAATAAATGAAATTGTTTCTATCTTCAATCAGAACATTTTCTTTTATCCTCCTTATAATATTGCCTCCTTGTGCCTACTGCGAGCGTAGAACATTGCGACGTAAATTATAGTTTGATCCTCGAACGTTAAACGAGCTTATCATTTCCGTCACGAGTGAGCGGCATGGAGAGCACCGCGTACATAAGCTCATAAGTAGCGGTGCTCGGAGAAAAACGCTGGCGCGAGCGCATCCCCGCGGAAACGCTTACTCGCGTCGCTCCTGCTGCAACGTATAGGCTAAATGGGCCGCGGTGCTCTTCGCTCGTACGCGTGTAAGAAAACGCTAGCGCGAGCTTGCGGCCGCCGCGGATGTGGCCCCCGAAACGCGAGGATAAGCTTATGACACGGACAAAACCACCTCTTCAATATTTTAAAAATATATGCGACACGCGCGTACGTTTTTAACACGCACACACGCTCGCACACACACACACACACGCACACACACACACACATACACGCTCATACACAATAGTTACTAAATCGCATGCGTTAACTTTTTCATTTATGAACTCGTGAATAGAACCTAAATTAATCATTTCGCGAAATGGACGTACGATGGAAACATCCGTGGACGTCGATCGTCTGCGGACCTACGGGATGCGGAAAAACAATTTTCGTGAAAACTTTTCTTCGTCATTTATCCGGTATGTCCGATGTTCGATTCGAGAGAATTTTATTTTATTACGCCGAATGGCAAGATGCGTATCAGCGCCTGCAGTGCGACACGAGTAAAAATAAAGAAGAAGAAACAAACGATGTACATAATAACGGATACGGTGATACTTTGCTAAAAATAAAGAAAAATATAATCGAATTTCGCGAGGGGTTACCGCGTCCGGAAGATTATTCAAACGATCCGCTATCTCCAAAATTAGTGATAATTGACGATCTTATGAGGGAATCGTCATCGTGCGACGCTATCGTAGATCTATTTACCAAAGGAAGCCATCATAAGAATCTTAGCGTTATACTCATCTCGCAAAATCTCTTCCACCAAGGTCGCGGACAACGCGATATATCTCTCAACGCTAATTATATAGTAGTTTTCAAAAATCCGCGCGATCGTGCTCAAATTCGTCATCTCGCGCGTCAAGTATATCCCGATGATCCGAAATTTCTGGAAGAAGCATACTACGACGCTACCTCGCGACCTCACGGGTATTTATTGCTCGATCTGAATCGACTCCAGACGAATATCGATTTCGCACGTGCATTTTTCCCAGCGATACGTTGCATTACGTCTACATTCCTCGTAGATCGATTAGTCGAGCAGTAACGGAGGATGTATAAAAGGTCAGCATTTACATGCGAGACTTGTCAGTTGCGCAACTTTAGCGTAATGGTAACACGCGGAAAAAGACAGCAAAAAGAGACGTCGACGACGTCAAAAAATTCATCCGACGACGCGATAAAAATCGCCAGACGTTCCATCGGTGAGAGAAACGGCTGCCTTTTGAAAACTCTATATTATCTGAAGAAAAATCAAAGAGCGTCGTTCTTACGTACCGCCGACAATAACCTCATAAAGTGTATTCAAGAGTGTATTTATAATACTCTTAAAGGTAACGTGCCGCTCAATAATCACGAAAAAACACGTTTAGTCAAGCATAAATCTATCCTTCGACGCGTCGCTGCAAAACGCGGCAATTGGAAAACCAAGAGAAATCTGTTGGTTCAGCGCGGAGGTTTTTTGCCCTACCTTATTGCTCCTTTGCTCAGCCTTGTATTATCCCGGATTATCGGCGAGTAAAAAAAAAATACAACTCTGCAAATATTTGGTTTTTCCGTGACTAGAAAAGAAGTAATAAAAAGATTTGAAGCGTTCTCGTTCGTCATATGGAATAATGGACAGAGCAAAAAAAATGGTGCTGATTTCTACGGAAAATCTTGAAAGAATGCGACAAACGCAACATTATCAACAACAACCGGAAATAGCGAAGACTACAACAATGCTGGATAACTCGCCGAAGAAAGAAAATACAATGATATCGAATGAGGAAAATGCTAATAATAACACCGTACGAACTCCTGGAACCTCCTTATCGCGACTCGACGCGGAAATGTGGCGTATTCTCAACCTCGCGACTCCCCTCGATGAAGGCGAAAGATGGAAATTGTATAAAGAAGTACTTTAGCGTTATCTTCACTTTGTTCGAGAAACGAAAAGACACTTACGCAATGATTCGCGCAACGATACGCGCAATAATGCCGACGACGCTAGTAATGTTGACAATGATGGGGGCGAAGACGATCAGGATAAAAATACCGAGATGCCCTTGGATGACGAACTTATGGAAATACAATCTTATGGAAATACTTCAATCAGCAGTGATAATACGGTTAGCGAAAGTAGTTTCGGGAAGAAACGTGCACAATCAGCGGAAAAAATCAAAGAAATACTCAACAGCGTGCCGCAAACTTATCGTTCCAAAGCAAACGCCTTATTGAAATATTTGTTAGATACCCCGTCATCGAAAATTAGTTGGGATAAACGCGGACTCGTGACTATAGACGGCGTCGTTGTAGCGGGATCGAATATTAGCGATCTTATAAACGACGCGATACGCGAGAGAAAAACGATAAAAGCAATCGAGAGATTTCAGTTTGCGCAATTACTGCGCGACATAGGTACACCCACCAATCTTATAGGGAATCGCGAATTATTGACTACGTCCGCACGTAGATCCCTGCGTATTGAGAAAACGTTACCGCGTGGAAGCTCCACTCCGAAAACTTTACTGTCGCGTTCAAAGTCATACGGTCGGGAGTTAAACGAGACCGAAGGAGACACGGTGTTTTTATCCGCCACTGACGACAGCGACGATAATAAAACATTAGTGCCGAATTCTTCGCCTAAGAAAAAGAAGGATTTATTTCGCTGGAGTAAACTCGAATAATGGAACTCGAAAAATTGTATTACGTTCCTTCGCATTACGCAGGCTATTCCGCGACGGAGAATCTATCTCGAGCTGCTGAACCAAATTTTACGCGCAACGATGTCGTCGAATGGCTTAAATCGCAAGATGCGTATACGCTACATCGACCAATACGACGAAAATTTCCTCGTTTACATTACAACGTGACAAATATCGACGATTTATGGGAAGCAGATTTGATCGATCTTCGTAATCTTAAGAGCTATAATGACGGATATTCTTATTTATTGATAATTATAGATGTCCTTAGTAAATTCGTTTGGGTAGAACCTTTATGCGACAAAACAGCTACCTGCGTGACAAAAGCCTTTCAGCGTGTACTTTTGAAAAACAAAGATCGCCAACCTGTTTATCTGCAGACGGATAAAGGTAAAGAATTTATAGCGCAGCCTGTACAGAAATTCTTAAAAGAAAAAGACATTCGTTTTCGCGTAGCCCGTAATCCCGATGTTAAAGCAGCTGTAGTGGAGCGAATTAATAGGACGCTCAAGGAACGGATGTGGCGTTATTTTACACATAAAAATACGCGACGCTACATCGATGTTTTACAGGATATCGTTCGCGCTTAAAACCATACTCGTCATACCTCTATTAAAATGCAGTCCGCAGCCGTTACGTGGGAAAATGCACGCATCGCGCGTGAAAATATGAATCGTCGATGGAAGAAAGACAACGAGAAGAAAAAGAATCGTGGCGATAAACAAAAGCCTAAATATAACGAGGGCGATCACGTGCGTGTCAGTAGGGCAAAAGTAGTCTTTGAGAAAGGATACGAGGCAAAGTGGAGCGAAGAAATATTTCGAATTTGCCGCGTTCTCGAATGGAGAAAACCTCGCGTATATGAATTAAGCGATTTAGCGGGTGAGGATATAGACGGAATTTTTTACGAACAAGAATTAACTCCGGTCAATAAAGATTTGCAAGGGGAAGAATTTATCGTCGAGCGGGTAGTAAAAAGCAGGGGACGTGGCAACAATAAACAATTACTAGTTAGTTGGCAAAGATATCCCTCCAAATTCGACTCTTGGATACCCGCTTCTAGTTTAAGATCTTTGAGTTAAAATGAGGGAAGAAGAATTTTACATGATTCTCTCGAGCAACAGTAGCATGCGTTACTTTCCGGAAAATACAACCACATGTTTCACCACTGAATTACTCCAGCGTATAGAATTACACGGACATTGGGAAGTAGCGCTCACGGAGATTCAGTTTCCGTGTAATTTTTTACATATACGAAATAATGAAAGTTTAATCAGATTCATCGATATTAACGAGCGCGATAAGACAGTTAAGGCTATGAAATCTCAGGTACCCGCGGGTATTTACTTAAGTATGCGCGATATTATCGAGAGTGTGAATTACGCCGCTAAATCTGTCGATTCGCATATCGTTTGGCATTTCAACGTCTTCATGGGTGGTAAAGTTTTCATGAAACTTGCCTGCGAAGAAAATAAATGTAGTATGACGCATTATGTAAATTTTTCCGACAAACTCCGCCGCATACTCGGCTTTGATATACACATCAAGCGAAGAGATCTTGTTCAGCTAGATAGCGAACCCACTGTACCATCTCCGTTACCCGCGTGGTTTTATAATGAAATCGGCATCGAAATGTACAATAACAACGAAAAGCTAGTTAAAATCGAAAGTAGTTCCGTTATACCCGACGTTTTACCTTCGTGGGTCTATGATGAAGAGATGCATTCTCTGCTATTTTACGAACTCACGCACTTTCGTATGATAATAGCCGACGAGCCGGGTAGTTTGTTGCGAGGTATTCCCGACAAACTCTTTGTCTATTGTGACATTTGCGAACCTTACATTACCGGCGATGTACAATCTCCCCTTCTTCGAATAGTCGCGCTTGACTCGCGAAATGATTACGCGTTCGCGTCAACTCAGATAAGACATTTCTCGCCCGCTCAATACATCACGCTGCGTCAAACGTGTTTCCGCACGATCGAAATAGATATAAGAGATCAGCTGGGTCAAAGTATACCATTCGAATTCGGGACGCTGACGGTGACATTGCACTTTAGACGTATCGAATAGATATCGTAAGAATACTCGGTGTCTATTACAGAGAAAACGAGAAAAAGAAAAGAAAAGAAAAAAAAATTTGTTCATTCGTTCTCTGTTGATGGATTATTACTCGACGTATTACGACGAATTACAGAACGGAGGAGCTCGCGGTGGTGGAATTCCACGAGTTTTCGTCGGATCGCCCTATCAACGAGGGCACGGTATCGGGAGTTTTCTCGGAGGACTATTCAGGCGCGTGCTGCCTTTTTTAGGTACTGCTGCGCGGGCTGTGGGTAAAGAAGCTTTACGCGCGGGCGTTAATATAATCGATGATGTAGAAAACAACACTCCGTTTAAGGTAGCGGCTAAACATCGCTTTAAAGAATCGCGTAACAATCTTAAAAGACAAGCTAAAGAAAAAATAACTAGCCTCATGAAAGGTTCGGGATATAAATCGGATGCGAAAATGCACGTAGCTCATTTTCCCTTTGTTGGGCTTGACACGCGCATCGTTAAACGCCGCCGCTCGAGTAAGAAAAGTTTATCGAAAAGCAAGACGAAAAAGAAGACGAATACAAAATCATCGAAGAATAAGAGGAAGAAAGCCCGTACGACGGTAAAAAGACTTAAGACGTCCACGAAACGACGTAAAATCGGCAAGAAACGTACCGTATCCGATATATTTTCTTAATCTATTTTAATTTACACGCATTTAACCGCGACGAGGACAGCGACGAGGACAGCGACGACGAAACAATTGTCGGAGAATAAGTATGTCTTTTCTTCACACACATTCGAGCGAGTGTTTAAAGACCGAACTTGATCTCTTTTCCCTGCCGCCCACACAAACTAGTATCGAGAGTTCACAATGGATTCATTACAAGCCCGTGACTTCTCTCACGGACGATTCACCGATAGAATTCGTCGTCCCCGGTCACGGAGAAGAATATCTAGATCTCACGCATACTCTGCTGAGTCTTCGCGTACGCGCGAAATCAAGCGACGAATCAGCGGTTCGAGCTCCAGGAACAAGCGGCACAACAGCAGATACCGCCGTAGGTCCCGTAAATCATTTTCTTCATTCCATCTTCAATCAGGTCGATGTGTATTTCAACCAAAAGCTCGTGTCGCCTCCAAACAACGCTTACGCGTACCGCGCGTACATCGAGGCATTGTTAAATTATTCTTCACCCGCAAAAACTTCCCATCTAACGTCATGTCTATGGGACGCGGATACACCGGGTCGCATGGACGAAACGCTGAAATCGAAAGGCAATACCGCTCTCGCGAGACGCGCCCATTACATTCGCAACGGGCGAGCGATAGATCTTATAGGACATCTCCATTGCGACGTTTTCAATCAAGACAAATTCTTAATTAACGGAGTGGAAGTACGACTGAGACTCGTCCGCTCGAAAGATTCATTTTGCCTCATGGAAAGCAACAGCGTGTCAAAAATACATATTCTCGATGCCAGCTTGCTAGTGAGAAGGGCGAAAATAAGCGCCGGAGTGTTACTCGCGCATGCTCGAATGCTAAGTAAAGTTACAGCTAAATATCCGCTTACGAGAGTCGAGGTTAAAACATTCACGATTCACAGCGGTGTTGTGGGCGAATCATTAGATAACGTAATACTCGGACAACTATCGAAACGAATAATAGTCGGATTTGTTAATAATAAGGCATTTAACGGAGATAGAAAATTAAATCCGTTTAATTTTAAAAATTACGGCATAAATTTCTTCTCTCTGTACGTCGACGGCACGCAAATTCCTAGTAGGCCATTACAACCGGTTTTCTCGCCGGAAGAACCGCTTTATGTCGATGCTTATTAAACGCTCTTCTCGGGAACGGGCATCCATTTCTTAAACGAGGGAAATTCCATAAGTAGAGACGATTATTCCAAGGGATACACGCTTTTCGCTTTTGATCTCACACCCGATTTGTCCGCTAATTGCGCCGGGCATTGGAATCTTGTGAGACACGGCAGTTTACGATTAGAAGTACGATTCGAAAAAGCGCTCACCGAGACAATTAACTGTATTGTTTACGGCGAATTTGATAATGTAATAGAAATAGACTCGTCTCGTCAAGTCATCGTCGATTTTTCCGGTTAAATTTTTTATCGCGGCATTTACATGTCTCTCGTCGCAACGTACGATTAAAAATTTTTTGTATTTTTCTTATCCCCGCTCTCTTCCACTTCCACTCGCCGACGCGTTTCACGAGAAGAAAAACTTATAATGTAACAAAAAGAAATATCAGTTTCCTTCGAGACGCGTTCGTCGACGGTTCGTGAAAAACTTAAACCTCGCTAACGAAAGCGTATAAGTTTTTCTTCGCAATATGGATATAGTCATTGACATTCAAGACTTCCGCGATGCGAGCGAGAAGTTTCTTCCTAAGGAAGTCGCGGTTGTCGCGATTGACGCACCGATCGTCGACCATTGGATTATGATACCCCCCTATCCGTTCGCTGAATTACCCGAAAAAGTAAGACGACAAAACTGCTGGCTCTCACGAAATTATCATGGGATCGAATGGTTCGATGACGAGGCTAATCCAAAATATTTTACGCGGCATTTACGTGAAATTATAAGGCACACGCGTCACATTTACGTTAGAGGCAGTGAAAAAGCACATTACTTGCGAAATCTACTTTCCAGAGAGATATATAATTTGGAAGGTATCTCTCCAGCATTCAAAAATCTATTGTTGGAGGAAGAGTGTGGACAATATTGCGCTCATCACGGATTTCGACAGATATTTCATTGCGCCTTACATAACGCTTACAAATTGAAACGCTGGCTACTCGATCAAAATAATACCGGCAGCAGCGATACTCTCAGCGTTGGTCAGCCCACTACTTGTAGTTCTCCCGAAAATTATCAATTGAGTGACGACGACGACGACGACGATGATGATGGCTACGAAAGCGTGAAAACTGACTGCGACAAGGATTACGCTGCTAGCAACATAAATGTCAATCCCGTTCTAATTCGTAATATTCAAACTCAAACGGATAATATAATAGAGACAAAAAATTTGTCAAGCGTCGAGCAGTCAATTAAAAAAGAAGAAGAAAAAGAAGAAAGATTTGCGGGAGAAATAAAAACCGAAGTTATTCAAATAATACCAGGATCGACGCGTTCGTCTTTGTGTCGAAAAAATGAACTCTTGCGAAATTCTACGAACATTGCGCCATATCGATGCCAAGCATGTGGGTGTCTATCCCGCCGACAGAGTTCCGAGGGTGTGGACGAGGTCGACGGCTATCGTCGCTAATACAGACGATCATAAACGACCTGGAGAACATTGGGTCGGCTTTTTCCTCGATGAACACGGAACAGGCACCTACTTCGACAGCTACGGAATACCGCCTCTGGAGCCCGGATTTCTCCTTCGTCTTCGACGAAACTCAATCATCCATCGATGGAATACCCGACAACTACAAGGATTTTTCTCACAAACTTGCGGACAATATAGCTGTGTATTTCTATATTACATGTCTGTTGGTTACGATCTTAATCAATTTCTTACTCTATTTACCGAAAATTGTGAACACAACGATCGATTAATCGTACATTTATTTCGCAAAATCTTTCTTCGTTGAAATAAGAAACGTGTTAACGTAGTTGCTAACCGATATCATATTTAATTCAGTAATTTTAATAACATACTTTATGTATCGCTTTTAACTTTATGTATTTGTAATATCAATATATATGAAAAATTTATAATAAATGTGTGTGAAACTTTTTTACTTGAATTCTTTTATATTTTTTCCACATCTTCTACCCTTTACCTCATAGCAAAATAGAAACTCGATCTTTTTAAAAACTATAGCATAATTTACGGTCTCGGCAACGACATTTGTCTAAATATTGCGTCTCAGTCTCCGATGCCCGAACATATTTAGTTTTATTACCCGCCCATTGTCAGCGAATGCTACCCTTCCTATCTGTTCCTACGTATCGTTTACTAGAATGCGAACTCGAATGCGCGTGTTTTCTATTAGACCTCCTTTTGTTACCAGAGGTGTCGATAATATCCGACAACGTGACGCTGAAGCGATTAGCCGAAATTGTAAGCGGGCACTTGTACTTTTTTTATTTTTTTCAGCAATAAAACCTTTACGTAGCGTCACTAGAATGCGAACTCGAATGCACGTGTTTTCTATTAGGCCTCTTTTTGTTACCCTAGGTGACGATAATTAGCCTAAATTGAAAGCGGAGGCTAGCCGCATGTACTTTTTGTATATCTTTTTGTTTTCTTTCTTAGCGACGATGCCGACGCTACCCGTCAATGCGACGCCGAGTAACGACGGTCAGCCGAAATTAGTGCGTTTTTTATTTATCTTTTTTCAGCGCTATACACGATCACCGAGGACCAACCGCTCTATGACGGCTTTGTTATACCGTGTTTTTTTATCGACATTTTCTCGGCTTTTTTCAGAAACGCTGTCTGCTCACCCCCTACCCTTCCAAAAAAAAAAAATCAACCAATCAGAGTGCTGGGCCACTATAGTTAGAGCCTATCATAGACGGGGTGGGGTGCCATAATCCCCACGCCTGCTACGCTACACCACGATATTTTATCGCCATTTTGTTGGGTTTTTTTAAAAACCCTGCCTATTCTCCCACTCTCTTCCCAAAAACCAACCAATCACAGTGCTGGGCCACTATAGTTAGGCCTATCAGAGCCCTGGGCCTAATGACCCCTATTAGCGGATCGACCAATCACGGATCGACAAGCCCTGTCTAGCCACGCCCCTCTGACGCCAGTGGCCGAGTGGTGGGGGTTTGTTTTGACTCACTATAGTGGCCCACATACTACTCATACGTTTAAGAATGAGGCAAAATGCCTATCAAGAAAATCTTAAAATGCCGAAAAACAATGCCGCAAAAAAATGTCTAATTGGACTAAAAATTAAAATAAATTACTATTTTAAACAGACTCTATTTACTCTTCTTTTAATTTTTATTCTTTTCTTTCCCAATAATTTAATTATCTTATTTTGAATTTCAGTGATACTTAAATATGCATCTATCTTTATCCTTCTATCTAAATAAAAAAAGACATATTTAAGTCTCGCTTAAAGTTAAAATAACATTGATGCAATCGGGCCTTATAAGAACAAATTGGATTAACAAACTGTGTTTAGTTCAATTTTATATATAGAATTTACGAAGGTTAATTCAGTTATTTATCTAATGTATTATTGTCATATTTGTTTTATTTGCTATTTTTCTTTCTCGACTCGAGTATTATTTGCAATATTTTAATATATATTTGAGCAATTAGTTTGAAGATACCTTTGACTATAGAAATATGGACTGCTAGTCCCCCACTTTCCCTATATGATTTCTGTGCATCGTCATGAATCCAACATCTTTGAGATTTAAGCCCCGCCCTATCGACCAAAGACCGGGAAATTTGAATAAATAAACTGCATTTTTTGAAATGCACAATTATATTTTCTAGTTTTTAGTTACAAAATAATGTAAAAAAATTATACTTTTTAATATACTAGATTACTAGAGCACTATAAGCGCGCGCGTACAAATGTATAAAAAAATGTATTTAAATATAAAATTTTAACATAAAAAAAATAAATATACATATAATAATAATAAGTATATAATAGTAATATAAATTATATTCATAAAAACATAAATAACTTGTATAATTATTTGCATACTGTTGCAAATGAGGTGTGTGTGTGTGTATGTGTAATTTTAAATGCATGCGGGAGAGAATGTATAAGTGAGAAAAATGCATGATTGAGAAGTGGCGGCGTTATGCACTTTATTAATGCTCGTAAAAAAGCGCCTTTACAATCAATCTCGCGCAACGCGCGAGAAACTCGCCTCTCTCGGCCCCCGAGCCAATCACGCTCGCCCGCGCCCTCTCAATAGCGCGGCACGGCGAGAGCCGCGCTCTCGCAGCGATAGGTTCGACCGACCGATGCCGTTCGAACGCACAGGATCAACCACCCGCGAACAAACAAAATATATACACAAAAACAATCTTGCCCTCCGACTATCCGAATGCTCACCGCTATATAATCTCACCGTATTAAACGGTGATCTAATCCCGCGGAACATTCTGGAAGGTCGTCAGGACAAACATCTGGACTCGAGGCCGAGTATTATACTCAGCGCGGTTGCCGATCGTCGCACACATATCGATCAGCAGCTCGCACAAAAAGTATCTCTAACACTTCCGTCGGATACCGCGTAAGGTTCTGTTCGCCGTTCGAAAGGCCACCGTTCGCGCACTAATAAACTACTGTAGAACTTGTACCTTTTTTTGTAAATATAAAAGTGGTTTTGTGATAAAATTTTAGAGGATTGCTCGAACACGCTCCGCTTCACCATTTCTCCGCTCACTATTACTGCACGCGCGATTTCGAGATCGCATACATACACATTTAAAATTTGAACATAATAATAAATAGTAAGTAATAATATAAATTTATAAAACATAAAGAACTTATATATAATTATATGCAGATACATTTACTGACCACTAAAAACAATCGTTTTTGTTAAATTATGCCTGAGAAATGAATTGCGTTGTCTCAATGTAATTGTTTGCCATAATAAAATAATTTAATTTTTAAAAATAACTGAAGTATATATACCGGGTGTTAGAAAAGTCTGGAAACGGTCAAATATCTCGAAAACGAAACGTTTCTGAGAAAAATGTTTCGAACCAAAGTTGTAGGGTTTTAAAAGTTCTATTCAATGATCATATCCGTTTGACCTTGAGTGGAGGGGTCAAGGCGAGGTCAAGGCCAACATAATTTTTTAAAATGGAACACCACATTTTTTATCACACATTTTAAGTTAAAGATGACAGCGAGACGTTTACAAAACACTACTTGTTGACCTATTTTTGTTGAGAATTGTCTGAGTTATGAGCTTTAGAATTTACGGTGCCGCCAGCATTAGTATTATCCAGGATGTACCACGTGGAGGTTGCATGGTCGGACTTTACACCCCTGTGTGTGTGTGTGTGTGTGTGTGTGTGTGTCAGCAGAGATAAGGACCCCGCGGTTCGTCACTCCCGCAGTATTTAATGACTCCAAATCCTCTCTGCTGTGTGTATGTGTGTGTGTGTGTGTGTGTGTGTCAGCAGAGATAAGGACCCCGCGGTTCGTCACTCCCGCAGTATTTAATGAATCGAAGAATAAGGATGAGCTCCTACAAATGATTTGTAAGTCTAATGACAATTTACAAATAATAATATAAAAAAATAATATTTTGCAAAGTAAGAAATTACCTTCGGTAGTCGCCAAAATGGTATTGACTGAAAGGGAAAGAATTACAATATTGATGATGCGAGGATATGGTGACCGCGTTAGGTCCTTCGAACAAGTAGCGACTTTGTTTAATGATACTTATGCAGATCGTAAACCAATTTCAAAGTCTACAGTTCAAAAAACTGTCAGACGATTCGAAGAAACGGGATCTGTCAAGGACCGCCCGCGGAGTGGTAGATCAAAATCAGCGACACATTTCGATAAAAGTTTGGATGTGATGCAATCATTTGTAGAAAATCCTCATTCCTCGATAAGGAAGGTAGCACAGGCGACTGAAGTTAGTACATTTTCCATTCATAAAATTATAATGAAAGAAAAATGGCATCCTTTTAAAATAAAATTTACTCAGGAGCTAACGGAATGTGATTTCGATAGAAGAAATGAGTTTTGCGATGAAATGATGCGTCGATGCGATAATGATAACACTTTTCTTGATAATATCATTTTTCAGATGAAGCTTCTTTTGAATTAAATGGAACGGTAAATCGTCAGAATTGCCGTTATTGGAGTGACGAGAACCCTCACTGGATGCGTGATCTCCACACACAGTATCCCCAAAAACTGAACGTGTGGGCGGGTTTTTGCGAACGTGGTATTATCGGGCCCTTCTTTATCGAAATTTAAATGCGAACATTTATCTAGATTTATTGCGAAATCAAATAGTTCCTGCTATTGACAATTTGTTTGACGGAAATATACAAAATATTTGGTTTCAACAAGATGGTGCACCGCCACTATGCAGTAGTAGTGCGTCAATTTTTAACTAATACTTTCCCAAACCGATGGATAGGAAGACGTGGAGAAATAGAGTGGCTCTCTAGATCACCAGATCTTTCTCCATTGGATTACTTTTTATGGGGGTATGTTAAAAACAATGTGTACGCAACGAAACCTGCTAACTTGGCAGACCTTAGGGAACGCATACTGCACCAAGTAAATCTTATCTCACCAGAAATGAGAAGAAACGTTTTAAATGAATTTTATCTACGATTAGGTCATTGTCAAGCAGCAGACGGAAGACAATTTGAACACTTAATTCAGTAAAAACCCGTCTACATACACGCACGCGCGCGCGCGCGTGCGCACACACACACACACACACACACACAGCAGAGAGGGTTTGGAGTCATTAAATACTGCGGGAGTGACGAACCGCGGGGTCCTTATCTCTGCTGACACATACACACACACACACACAGGGGTGTAAAGTCCGACCATGCAACCTCCACGCGGTACATCCTGGATAATACTAATGCTGGCGGCACCGTAAATTCTAAAGCTCATAACTCAGACAATTCTCAACAAAAATAGGTCAACAAGTAGTGTTTTGTAAACGTCTCGCTGTCATCTTTAACTTAAAATGTGTGATAAAAAATGGGGTGTTCCATTTAAAAAAATCATGTTGGCCTTGACCTCGCCTTGACCCCTCCACTCAAGGTCAAACGGATATGATCATTGAATAGAACTTTTAAAACCCTACAACTTTGGTTGGAAACATTTTTCTCAGAAACGTTTCGTTTTCGAGATATTTGACCGTTTCCAGACTTTTCTAACACCCCTATACATATACATATATATGCAGGTACAAATAATTCAGTTATAAAGAACTTTTATTAGCCCTTATTACCCCTTACTAGTTCTTTATACCCAAATTTGTATTTTTATAAGTGAGCTTTATGGCAGACGCTTGAACAATCATAAGTCTACAGTGTCCTTTTAGTTCCCGCATTACTCAATTGGTCGATGGTGGCGCTACACATCTTGGCTACAAACTGAAATTAGCTACTGGCAGTCCATATTTCTATAGTCAAAGGAAGCTACAATATGCGTGCGCATACTGCTTCCCTCGATCGCTGCGCCACCCTGTGAGCACGTCGAAATAATTTGAGGTAGACAAGCGAACCATTTTTCAGGACCTTCGTTTCAAAATCTGTATATAAGACCGTGGGAGGATCCGGGTAATGTCAAACTCTTAAGGCGCGGTTCCATATGGTGCGAAACATGCGCAATGCGGAATTAGTGGAACGAAGTTTGTCCAATCACAGACATTCCCTCAATTGCGTTCCGCTGAAATGTATTTTCCTATGTCCCAGCGGAAAACGCGGAAGCGTAATCTGCGCGAGCCAATAATATACACTGTTCCGATAGAGACAACAAAAGGATCTATGAGAAAGAATCTTGTGATTGGCCAGCATCAATTGCGCTTCCGTGTTTTCCGCTCCATGGGACATAAGAAAATACATTTCAGCGGACAGTGTTGGGTAGTATCTAGATACATGTATCTATAGATACAGTATCTAGATACTTTAATTTGAATATATCTCAGATACAGGCTCAGATACACAAAATGTATATAGATACTGTATCTACATGTATCTAGATACATTTTGTGTATCTGAGCCTGTATCTGAGATATATTCAAATTAAAGTATCTGTATCTAGATACAAAATATAGTATCTGTATCTAGATACAAAATATAGTATCTGAATTGGTTTTCTCAGATATATTTTCAGATATATTTTCATATATTTTTTTGAATTGATCAATTCTTTAAATTTTTAAAACATCAAGACCACGTAAGAAACAGCTGACAGTGCTCGACATGGAGTTTCTCTCTTATTTATCAGACAAACAAAAGATATTGAACTTTAAACTAAAAACAAATGTTTCATATGAAGAATACGTGCTATATATTACATCAATATATTATAGCACGTGTTCCACATATGAAATATTTGTTTTTAAAGTTCAACACAATTATATCGTTATCAACACCGGTTAAGCGATTAATTATTTAGCATTGGTCAAATTTTAGTATCATGGCAAAATAGTTTGAGTAACGATATCTTTTTGAGGCATTTTTGAAGTGTTAAGATTAACGAATAAAGCGTAATGTATACAAAACATATTAATAAATAAAAGATTTATTCAGTATATTTTATGCATATTATCAATATTATGATAAAATATAATAATTTAAAAGTATCTGATATGTATCTGAGATATTTTTAAGATATCTGAGTATCTGTATCTATATATATTTTAATTTGTGTCTGTATCTAAATACATTTTTTCATATGTATCTGTATCTGTATCGATACATTTTAAATGCATCTTACCCATCACTGATTGTATGTTTCCACCGAAGGTTCGAATCGGGTCAGAGTCGAGTCAAAGTTGAGTTGGGGTGAGCGTTCTTACGGTGGAAACATCAAACTTGAAGTTGAACCCTACCCAATAAAATTTTAAGGTAGAGTCCAAATGAGGTTCGGTGGAAACGACAAGAGTCGAGTTAGTTGTAATGTTGCCACCAGTAGTATTTTTGTCGCCGCTCTTGTAAAATGAGAAATAATTTCTGCATATTACTTTAATACTATGAAATTAACATTATCGCTCTCGAATTCATATTTTGTTATGAGTTAACATAACCAATGTCAAGATACTGATTTTTTACATTGTACAGTTGGTAACGTTTAACCTTGCCGTAACCCTTTTTTTTTTTTTTTTAACGTGCAGGAAATGCGTTACGCATACCCTCGTCCCTCGGGAAAGGGAACGAGGGTTACGTGGGACTCTCCTCGCCACATCCGAAAGCTTAACACTTCCAATCCTTGCGGATTGATAGTGCAAACCCCATGGAGATGGGAAGCCTACCCACTAAAACCTACACGGTGATCTTCTCGGGCGTTGTTGGGACTCCCCGGGAAACTGGCAATTGCACTACTTCCGGGAAGCCCCTGCCTTACTGCCCGTGAGAGCCGCCGCGTGTGTTTGCAGCGACTCCCTACCCCTCGCCTGTGTGACTAGGCGAGGGGCTTGTCTTCCCTTCTGTTGCGGTGCAGAGGGGTCACTCCTCCACACCGCGCCCTCCCGGGGGAATTTTTTTTGTATCCCCCCCGAGGGGCAGGACTGGGTCCCAGGTTTCCCGCCTGAGATCCGGTCCTCCTCTCCATGTGCGGTTTGACTGAGGGGATTCTAGTGGTGGATCCCATCGCCGCAAACAGGGGTAAAGCGCCTTAATTGTAGCTTAGGACGGTCGCGCGGCTAGGTTTCCGCGCGACCGTCCCCATGCTCCTTCCCGCGAGGCCTATAAATACCGAGAGGATCTAGTTTTGGCTGTTGCCTCTACCGTTCCCTCTTGGTCTCCTTGTTCCTCCTGGCCTTGGCGGGTGTCGCGGATCCTGCCGTCGGGGACGCCTCCTCCGGCGTCTTGCCGGCAGCACCCCCCCCCGTCGTCTCCGCTCTCTTCGCTGCTCCTGGGAGCGCGTTCGCGCTCCCTTTCTGCCTCCTCCTTCTGTTTCATGACTGTGGAACAGAAGGAGGAGACACTCTTCCAAACCTTGCCGTAACCCTTTTTTTTTTTTATTTTATCGTGTGGGGAATGCTTTACGCATATCTCCGCTCCTCGGGTTTGGAGACGGAGGTTATGTGGGACTCTCCTCGCCACCGCCGACAGCGATGCGTTTCCAATCCTAGGGATTGATAACGCATCGCCCATGGCGGTGCGAGTCCTACCCACTAAAACCCACACGACGACCTGCTCTGGCGTTGTTTGGGACTTCCCGGGTAACTGGCAGTTGCACTACTTCCGGGAAGCCCCCGCCTATCAGCCCGAGGGGTGGCCGCGTTGTAGCTTGTGGCCACCCCTTCCCCTCGCTTGGGTGGCGAGGGGTTGGTCTTCCTTGTTTCCGCGGTGAGAAGGGGTCGCGTCCTCCCCACCGCGCCTTCCCGGGGGGTATTTGTTACCCCCGGGGAAAAGTCAGCTCGGGGTTTTCCCGCCCCGATGCTGGCTTCTTCCTCGCATTTGGTTATGCTGGAGGGCTCCTAGTGGCGGAGTCCTCCGCCAAGTACGAGGGGTGAATCCTCCGTTATGTCGAGGCCTCTTTCGTGCTCCGTCCGCCCGGGAGGCATTGGGGGAATTAATTCCCTCCTTGTCCTCCGTCCCCCGGTCTCGGGGGATGTAGCGGATTTTGTCGGCGGGGGCGCCTTCTCCTTCTTCTGTTGGGGGGCGCTCCCCCGCCGTCATCGCTATCGTTCCTCGCGCGCTCTCGCTCTCTCTCAGCCTCCTTCTGCCTCATGACTCTGTCGCAGAAGGAGGAGACTGCCTTCCAGGACTCCTCGCTCTCGATCATTTTGGGTATTACGGTCGAGAGCGAGAGGTCTTCTCCTATCGCCTCCGACAGCTCACGGCGCTCCTCAGCCCATGCTGGGCAATAGGCTAAGGTATGCTGCGCCGTGTCTGTTTCCTCCTCGCAGTGGTGGCAATGCGTCGTTACCTCCTGCCCAATCTTACACAGGTAGGCCCCGAAGCATCCGTGGCCTGTTAGTACCTGTGTAAGGTGCAATAGCACCTCGCCGTGCGGCCTGTTGACCCACTCTTCCAAGTGTGGCCGCACGGCCCCGACGACTCGCTGCCCGGAATTGGTCTCTGGGATACTGTTGTCCAGGTATACCATCCACCTTTCCAACAGCCGTCGCCGGGCTTGGACCTTCATTATGCCTTTGACTCTGGCGGTGATGTCAATGTTCCGCCTCTGGAGCTCCCGGGTTTGGGTGTACATTTCCTCGTACACCCATGCCGTCAGCTCCATCGGCGGTAGGCCCGCCAGAGTCGTGACCGCCGCGTGAGAAATAGTTCGGTAGCCGCGCACCACTCTGATCGCGATTCGGCGTTGAACTCGCCGCAACGCGTCCCTTATTTTCGGGGTGGTAAGCGCGGCCTCTGCCCAAACTGGCGCCCCATAGAGGGCTACCGAGTTTATAATTCCCGCGTACATTCGGCGCACTCGACCGTCCGGCCCCCCCAGATTTGGGAGTATGCGGCTCAAGGCCGCTGTTGTCCTCTCGATTTTTGGTGCCAAACGGTCAAAGTGATTGATGAAGGTCCATTTCCCGTCAAGGATGAGCCCTAAGTATTTAGCTTGCGCTCCAACCTCGACGGGGGTGCCATCCACTGAGATATGGGTCACCGGAGGCTTGCCATGCGAGCCGTCATGTAAGTATAGCGCCTCGGTCTTGCGAGGCGCCACTTGGAGACCCATATCCCTTATCCCCTTAACGACGCATGCCACCGCGAGTTCTGCCCGATTGCGGGTTTCCCCCCAATTTTTTCCCCCGGCCAGCACCAGCGTATCGTTCGCATAGCAGACAATGCTGCAGCCGGGGGGGAGGGCGGTGTGCAACACTCGGTCAAATGCGAGGTCCCACAGTAGTGGGCCCAGTACCGAGCCCTGTGAGATCCCGCATGTCATGCCCCTCCTGCACTGGAGTCCGTCCTTGTTACGGTATTCCAGCCTTCTATCCCGGAAGTAGCTGCGTACAATCCTCACGAGGTACGGGGGAACGCGATGCGCTTCCATCGCGCTCCCCACTTGTGCCCAGGGCAGGGTGTTAAAAGCGTTGGCTATGTCCAACGACACCGCCATGGCCACCCCGCCCCCGTCCACAACGGATTCCGCGAGAGATTTGACTCTTCCAATCGCAACTATCGTCGATCTTCTCGCGCGGAATCCGTATTGCTCCTCGTGAAGATTGGGGCCATCCCGGGATAGGTGCTGGACAAGCCGGTCAGCTATTACTCGTTCGAGCAATTTCCCGGCTTCGTCCAGTAGGCAGATAGGCCTATAAGCAGGAGGGGCTCCCGCTACACCGCCCCCCTTTGGGATAATGACGACTCTCGCCTTTTCCCATATTGGGGGGAACTCTCCTTCTTTGAGGCAATCTGTAAACAATTGCCTCACAAACACGGACAGGCTGTCCAGGGCCAAGACCTCAACCCAGACCCGGCCGGGAACTCCGTCAGGTCCCGGGGCTTTATTGCCCCGTGACCTGAGTCTTTTAATAATCCCGGCCATCTCTCTCCCCGAAACCTCGAGACTGTCGTCCCACGCCACGGGTTCCCCATCTTGGTATGGGGTTCCCGTGACAGTGGGGAAGAGTCTGCCCAAAGTGTTTTCCAGTTCTCGAGGTTCCATTGATTCCGTCACGGGGGGCACCCATCTTCGCAATTTGTTCATTACGATTTTATATGGGCGCCCCCATGGGTCTGAGTTGAGCGTGAGAAGTTGTTCGTCCCACGCTCTGGCCTTGGCCTCCCTGATGGTTGCGCTGAGGGTATTTCTCTCGTACCTATAGTCGTCGTACGCCTCAGCCGTCGCCTCGTCGTTATCGCGCCGCCTGAGTCTGGTGAAGCGTCGCCGAGCCGTGACAGTAATCAGCGTCTCTGCTCGGCGATTTCTTCGCTCCACCAGTATGTTGCGCGGCGCGGTTTGTTTTTGGTCCGGGGCATCGCGGCATCGCATGCCGTCACGATCGTGTCCCGGAGCCATCCCCTGTATGCTGTTATCCAGCATCTCTGTTCCTGGCCAGGTCGCCGAGGCGACTGCAGCCAACAGCCTGTCCGTGTCTATTTGTTTGAGGACCCATCTCCTTAGGCCTTCCACATTCTCCCCCTGGGCGCGGCCGAGCACCTCCTGGCGGGTGACGTTGACCCTCATTCCGATATAAAGATGATCGGAGAGGGTCTCCTGATCCATCATCCGCCAGTCGTATATTCTGTTAGCCGCAAGGGGGTTCGCCCACGTCAAGTCGACGATTGATTCCCCCTGCGAATCAGGGTGCTCCTCGTGCCTGTGTTCATTAAGAACAGGCCGAGTGCCGCCGCCCATGCCTCCAGGATCCTGCCCTTTGCGTCCGTGTGCCGGGAACCCCAACTTGCCGACTTGGCGTTGAAGTCCCCGCCCACGACCAACGGACGGTTCGTCTGCGCTCTCATCGCAACCGCCATCCCGTCTAGTACTTGTTCGTACTGGGCAGCTCCCAGGCTGGGGGAGATGTAGACTCCCACCACAGAGATGGGCCCCCACTCCACCATAACGAATCCTTGTCCTGCCTCCAGTTTTTGGCAGGCAGGCGAGTTCCTTTCCTCCCTCCATGTGATTGCCACGGAGCCCTCGTTGTTAGTGGCCCAACATGAATGTTGGTCCGGGACTCTGTAGGGCTCCGCGGCTATCCCCAAACCACACCCGCGCTCCATCAGGGCCTGTATGAAAAGGTCCTGGGCCGCGCGGGCGTGGTTTAGATTAGCTTGGAGGAGGCCGACCGACATTCTACTGATTGTGGTCGGTCTCCTCCTCGACATCCATTCTCTCCGCCTCCTTTACTCTCCGCCGGCTTTTCCTCGCTGCGAGGCTCCTTCCTCTTTACCGGGGCCGCCTTGCTGGTTCTTGCGGCACCCCGTTTGGGCCGCCCCTTGACCTGTCTCGGCGCCCCTTCCTTGTTGTCGGGTGGCCCTCTTGAGGCTTTGTCCCCCGATGTCTCCCTCGTTGTTGTCGTTGCGGCAGCAGCTTTGGGGGCTTCGCTTCCCCTGCTGCTACCGTTTTTCCTCTTCTTTCCCATAGGAGGGTTGCACGCTGCGCTCCCCATCCTATGATTTGCCGTTCTGCCCGCCTCTTCGCATAACATGCTTTTCGGCCGGTTCCCGCATTCTCTTGCCTTATGCCCTTCAGCGCCGCAATTATAACAATTGTTGCGCCGATCTATTTCGCTTTTGCAATCCTCCTGGACATGCCCCTTTTTCATGCACCTGTAACATTGTAGGGGCCTGTCCCTGAGGAGCTCTGCCGTGGCATGGATCCAGCCGAATTGGATCTTCCTCTTCTCGATGATCTTTTGCACCGGAATCAGCGGGCATCTCACCCATACTGTGCCAAGTGCCTTGTTGGCGAACCTTATCGGGCCGACTTTGATGTCGTCGGCCCCGCATCCGCCCACTTCGGCCAGTTTGGCACTCACCTCCTTCTCCGTCGTCGAGTCCCCGCAATCTAATCTCTGCGGTCTTGACGGGTCTGGCGATTTTAACGCCTTCCATTTCGCCGAGAGCCTCTCTCAGCTTCTTGGCGAATATGTTGGCTTTCGCTTCTCTCTCCTCCCCGGTGACCTCGTATACCATGGCACCGGTAATGCCCTTGTGGGCCTTGATGCGTGGTATCCCGAGGTCCCCGAGGTTTATCCTCTCTCTGGCCTTCAATATGGCCTCTTTGTACATGCCCGGTGGGCATGTTAAAGTGATGGCCGCCGATTTTAGGGCCTTCCTCTTTCCCAACTCCCTCTCCTTGGGCTTTCCGGCCACTTCACCCTTAGCTCTCTCAGAGAGAGGGGGGGAGTGCCTCTTGGCCATTTCCTCTTTCCTGTTTTCCGTCCTGGGTTGTTGGGTGGCGGCGGCGGCTCTCCTTTTTTCCCTTCTTCCGACGACCATGGCCCAGGTGTCGTCCTGTGCCCCGGCCGATCGGAGAGGGATGTTGGAAGTCCCTTTTTCAGGCTCCGAGGTGTGAGGGTGTTTGCCTTTTTTAATTGGCTCTCGCTTGCTTCCGGCTTGTGCGTGGTGCGCTGTTGCCGGTTGCCTGTCTCCCTTCCCCTTCTTCTTCTTTTTCCCTTTTGTCAGTTTTCCCGTTGTCCGCATTGTCATCGCCTCTCTGCTCCTTGGTGCAGTAACTTGCATCCCGGAGGGGCCAGCAGTGCCATGCACTTCAATGGGTGCCTTGGGTTCGGGGGAGGTCTTTCCTTCTGTAGGGAGAGGTTTCCCAGGGGGCTTTTTGGGCCCCCGCATAAAGGCCTCTCTCTCCTGGAGGAGGGTTTGTATGCGCGCCGATAGGTCGTCATATTTTTTCCTCTCCTCTTCCGTCTCTATTCCAGGGGGATACTCCCCCATCACTTTCGAGATCCTCTTGATCGGGGGTCTCATTGGCGGTGGCGGTGGTGGCGGTGGGGGAGTTCTTCCGGTTTCCTCCATCTGTACCTCCATCGGTTCCGGGTTCTCTCTCTGCAGCGTTATGCCCTCCGAGTTTGTCCGGTCCCTTTGTGCCTCAGATTCGGTGATGGGTGCAGTGGATGCGTCTAAGGACCGTCTCTCGCTTGTCATCTTCCTCATTTGCACCCTCGCCTTGGCCGTCTCTGTGTGTAGTCTCGCTACCTCCGCACGTAGGGCTTTCACCTGCTTCCTAAGGTGCTCCTTCGAGCCTTCTTCCTCCCCGGCATCATGCGCAGCGATCCTCTCGTTGAATACGGTAATGGCCGCTTCAAGGTAGCTTGCAGCTTCCTTTATCTCTACCTGTATTGTTCCTTTTAGACCCTTTTTGGACCTGACGACCGCCTTCATTAGCATTCCAGTGTGCTTGGGGCCTTCAGCCGTCACGTCCAGTGTTGGGGCCTCTCTAAGGTCTTCGGCGTACTCTATCGCTTTGTCCTTCATTCTTTGGAAGGCCTTTGAATCCGTGAGGATCACCGTCGGGTCGACAATGATCCTTTCATTCTCCTCTGCTCTCTTCGCTCTCTCGATTTTCTCCTGTATTTGGAGCCGGCGTTGGAAGGTAGTTTCCGGTCTTCCCCTTCCCCTCTTCCTTTTCTTTGACGGGCGGAGTATTTCGTTCAATTCCGAGTCCAGCGAGGACTCGTATTCGTGCTCGACACCCACGTCTATTCCCTCCTCTTCTATCGGTTCCTTCGACGGGCCCGGTTTATCCAAGGACGTCGGTATCAGCGCTGTTTTAGATTTCGGCCCCAGTTTTTTCATCAGCCTTACGGTCTGATCCACCTTCTCTATTTTGATCACGGCCACCTTGGTGGCTCGTGCTCTCGTAGAGACTCCCTCCTCTTGTCTTGTGGAGACTGCGTTGAGTGGCTGCGATGTCACTGTCTCGCAGATCTCCATATCTTCCGCTCCCTCTATGTTATTGGTAGTAGTGTAATGAGTAGTATTCATTGCGGTTAAATCCCACTTTCCTGGCCTGGCTCCACCGACCGGCGAATCTCCCACCGGTCAGGGGGTGTCCCGAAACATGACCGGCAGCACTCCACCGACCGGGCCCGGTGGACTCACCGGGGATCGGCTTACACCCATGGCGAGATGGCTAATGAGCCACCCCGCCAGGGTCCCAGGCCCCTTACTGGCCCACGCAGAGTTTTGACGCTCCGCGTGGGTTTTCGGGGGTCCCTCGCCTCCAACAACGAGGGTACCAGGCCAGGCGGCGCCACCCGGGGGGCCCCACGGACGGTTGGGACAGGGTCGCCGCTCCCCGGCCCTGTCTTGCCGTGGCGACCAGCACGCACCACACCGGTAATCACGTCCAGTGTGGGCTGACACCTTCCACCAGGTTGCTTCGGAAGAGGCAACGGTCGCTTCCGGCTGGTGGTAACTACTCTCGCCGCCGGACCCCGACCTCGAAGTACTTTCGAGCGGCCCCGGTGGCTGACCAGCGTGGATCCCTCCGGGCTCCGCCCCTTGGGTAATCCCTCTGGGCAAAGCCCCTCGGGTAGCCACGCATGGCCATCTCCGCCGCCCCCAGCCCGAGCTCGGAATACGTCCGAGTGGCCCGGGTGCGGCCAACTCCAGGGACGCTGGGACGAGAGCGAACTCTCCACCAGCACCCTGGGGCTCCTCTCCTCGCCGGACCCTGCCTCGGAAAAGTCCGAGCGGCCCCGGCGACCAGCCAGCGTGGCCCCTCCCGGCGATGTCCCTCGGGTAAACCCTCCGGGCAAAGCCCCTCGGGTAGTCACGGATGGTCACCCAACCCCGCGGCCCCCGCCGCAAAAGATCCCACCCCGAAGCCCCCGGGAGACACCCCCGGGAAAAACCCCGAAACACCCCCCCAAGGCAGCAAAGCGAGAACCCCGCGGCCGAGGCCGCGTCTGCATGGAGGGAGGACAGCGTCAAAGACGCCGTGCAATGTCCATCCCCTAACGGTGCCATGCCACCGGGCGTTTGTATTCAAGGTCACCATCCTCTACCACATACGAGCCGAACCTCTATAGGGGAAGTGGGCCCCCTCCTCCCACAGGGAGGGCTCCCCGAGACTGGGGAAACTCCCCAGAACTCGGGGAGTTGATGTACCCGATGTTACTCGGGTACGGGATGCTGTTAGCACCTTTTGCAAGACTATCCTCTTGCAAAGGGTGAGCCCTCTCGCCACGGCAAGGCCGCATCCCACGAGAGGGACCTTGCCGTAACCCTAGTGTAACTCTGATCAACTCTGATCCAGTGGAAACAGGCAAGCCAACTCGACTTTGACCCTACTCTGATCCGATTTGAACCCTCGGTGGAAACATAGTCACTGTCAGCGAAATAGAGGTGTGCGAATCATCGTTTTGTACGATCAAATCGAATCGAACCGAATCTCTAAAAAATATACTCGAACTCGAATCGAATCGAATCTTTAAAAATTCTTTCGAATCGAATCGAATCGAATCTTTTTAATTCGAATACGAATCAAATTCTAATCAATTTTTACTGATTTCAATACATGCTAATTTGAACGTAGCAAAGTATGTTTCTTCAATGACATTAGAAGTCTATTTTTAAAAATGGCCAAAAAGACAAGTCGTTGTGTAACTTTTTCTGAAAAAATCTGTTACTAATAACAAAGAGAATGCTGTGCTAAGTAATAGAAAATTCATAAGAGATATTAAACGTTGAATGTTTAAGTTTCATAATATACATACGCAAAACAATTAGGGGAGCTCTTTAAAATTTGCAAAATTTGATGATTTTTAAGAAGCCATATCTCGGCTTAGAGAAGTCGTAGAACAATGTTTCTGAGCGCATTTTAACGGGCGAAGCCTCAACTTTAAAGTGGGTAATGTAGCATTATTCGTCTCATCGAACTGTTTTCCGTTAAAATTAGATTGCGAAAAAACTCTGGAAATTTCTTGACTTTGTAATTGTTCATGGAAAAAGCAGGGATAGAACCATAAATGCCATCACATTGGCTTTGAAGTAGAAACTCTTCCCTTTAAAATGCCGCAAGAAACATTACTCTATCATGCCTAGTAGCCGAGTTATCGGATTTCAAAGTCACCCCTGCATTTTGCAAGATTTTTAGCAATACCACCAGCATTCGCGTTATCCAATGTGCACCACGGGAAGGTTGTTCGGTCGGATTTTGCACATCATGTGTATGGTGTATGTGTACGTCAATGTTAAGTGTGTGCGTGATACGCGTGTGTGTGTGTGTTTGTCAGCAGAGATAAGGACCCCACAGTTCGTCACTCCCGCTGCTGTGTGTGTAAGTGTATGGATGAGTGTGTGTGGGTATGTGGGTGTGCGCGCATACACACTCACATACACCCACACACGTACACACACACCCACACACGTACACACACACACCCACCCATATATTCACACACACTTACACACAAAACAGAGAAAGTTTGGAGTCGTTAACTATCGCGGGAATGACGAACCGTGGGGTCCTTATCTCTGCTGACACACACACACACACACACGCATCACGCACACACTTAACATTGACGTACACATACACCATACACATGATGTGCAAAATCCAACCGAGCAACCTTCTTATGGTGCACATTAGTTAACGCGAATGTCGGCGGTATTGCTAAAAATTTTGTAAAATGCAGGGGTGACTTTGAAATGCGGTAACTCGACTCCTAGGCATGATAAGCAATGTTTCTTGCGGCATTTTAAAGGGAAAGATTCCTACTTCAAAGTCAATGTAATGGCATTTATGGTTCCATCCCTGCTTTTCCATGGACAACTACAAAGTCAAGAAATTTCCAGAGTTTTTTCGCAATCTAATTTTAAGCCTCATACGAAAAACAGTTTGATGAGACGAATAATGCTACATTACCCACTTTAAAGTTGAGGATTCACCCGTTAAAATGCGCTCAGAAACATTGTTCTACGACCTCTTTAAGCCGAGATATGGCTTCTTAAAAATCATCAAATTTTGCAAGTTTTAAAGCGTTCCCCTAATTGTTTTGCGTAGTATATATGTGATAATTTCGAAAAGACTTGCAATAAAATTAATATTTCTATTTTATAGGTGTCACCACAAAATATTGACATACGATAAATGTGTATTAAAAAGACAAGCATTCAGGCTTTAATGAAAAATAAGATTTTAATTAAACTTTTTTAATAAATAATAATAACTAATAATAATAAATTACAAATTCAAAAGGAGGCTATATGGAGCCACGCGTAGGGTGTAGGTACGCAAATATTAAAAACAAACTTGTTGGAATAACAAATTTATTAAATCTAAACGTTTCGGTCCTTTCTTTGGACCTTCTTCAGTAAATTTAATACAATCAATTATAATAGGGAATCTACATACTACCGCACGCAGCGCAAAAGCCGTGAGCCCCCCTATCGATATCCCATTAAATAGACAAATCGGGATATCGATAGGAGGGCTCACGGCTTTTGCGCTGCGTGCGGTAGTATGTAGATTCCCCATTATAATTTATTGTATTAAATTTACTGAAGAAGGTCCAAAGAAAGGACCGAAACGTTTAGATTTAATAAATTTGTTATTCCAACAAGTTTGTTTTTAATATTTGCGTACCTACACCCTACGCGTGGCTCCATATAGCCTCCTTTTGAATTTGTAATTTATCAATGCAGGGAGCCTACATTGTTACTTAATAATAATAATTCTCTTAATAGGTTTAATTATTAAAGATATATAATAAATAACCTTTTTAATAAGTAAATTTAAGAAATATTTTTATCGGCTCTCATTTAATAAATAAATAAATATGATTTTTTAAAACGACCAATAGAGCCAAGCACGAAAATTAATTCTAATTTTTAATAAGTATAATTATTATTTTATTAGAAGATAGATGATTATATACTTGAAAATAAAATTAACATAACTTGAAAAATAAAATTTCAAATATTGCGTCCTTAAAACTAAAACAGTTAAAACAGATTAACCGAGCGAGAAACATGAATGAGGCGACACGAAAAATGCAATCGATTCGAAATCGAACCAGTTATGATTCGAAATTGTCGAATTATTCGAATTCGAATCAGTGTGGCGATATGGGCCGGGTTTTATGCGCATGCGCGGCCGAAACAACGGCGTATCATGTTAGTTATCAAGTGGGCGCTAAAGTCTTGGCGGCGGGCGGCGGGCCTAGTGACAGCTGACAGCGAGCAGTAAGGGTTAGTTAGGTAAGTCGATTAATTATAAATAATATTATTTATTATATATTTATTAATATAATAATATTAAAATGGATAACGTAGGAAAAAGAGCAATTAAAAAACAGAGAATTAAGAAATTTCAAAAAGCATGGCTAGATGAAAATATTTTTAAAGGATGGTTGGCTCCTCATCCTGTAGAAAATAAAGCAATTTGTATTATATGTAATAAGACCATCAGGTGCTGCAAAACGGATTTAATTAAACATTCTGAAACATTTAAACATTTGGAAAATTCGAAAGAAATTAATTCTGAAAAACATAACGCGACTGAAAATACAAGCACATTAACGCATAAGGATAAAGTCAAACGCGCAGAAATAAAATTAGCTTCTTTTTTTGCAGAGCATAACGTTGCTTTTCGTACGGTGAATCATTTAATTCCGTTATTAAAAGATATTTATATAGATTCTGAAATTGCACAAAATGTTTCACTTGCTCGACATAAGTGCGCAAATATTATCACAAAAATTATTGCAAAACGCGAAATTGAAAATATTGTTCAAAACTTACGAAGTTGTAAATTTTCCATTTTAATTGATGAAAGCACAGATATTTCAGACACCAAAGTGTGCGTTCTTGTTCGATATGTGTCACCTTCAAATAAAAATGTTGTAACGCAGTTATTAGAATTATTATCTTTAGATGCGACAGATTGCACCGCGAGTAAAATTTTTGAAAATTTTAAAAATCTTTTAAAAGAAAAAATTCCTATCAAAAATATTGTTGGAATGGCATGTGATAATGCATCAGTAATGACAGGACGCAATAACTCTTTTATGTCTCGTTTAAAATTAGAAATACCAGAATTAATAACATTAAATTGCATTTGCCATTCTTCCGCGATTGTAGCCAGTAAAGCGTGTGAAAAATTGCCTTCATCTTGTGAAAATTTAATTAGAGGAGTTGCCACTTATATTTCGGGCAGTGCAAAAAGAAGTGCAATTTTAAAAGAATTTCAAGAATTTTTCAATGTAGAGAGAAATAAAATTTTAAAATTATCTAGTACTAGATGGCTTGTGTTACACAATTGCGTTGTACGACTTCTCGACAACTGGGAAGTTCTAAAAAATTATTTTATTTTAGCGACAGTAGAGGATAAAACGAAATCTGCGGAAACCATTTTAGCAATGTTAAATGATAATTCAATTAAAGCATATTTATTATTCTTAAAATATTCATTAAATTTTTTTAATAGTTTTAATGCTTTATTTCAGTCGCGTGATATTTTAATTCATAAATTATATTCAACTAGCCAGAAATTAATTCACCAGATAGCTCAAAATTTCATAAATTTTAATGCTCTTAAAGATATTTCTACTTTAAATATAGACGATCAAAATAATATTCAATATTGAAAATATATATCTTGGACCCGAATGTAATACATTATTAGAAACATTATCTTTGGAATGCGCGCAACAAATTAAATTAAAATGTTTAGATTTTTATATCACAGCAGTTCGAGAAATGCTGAAGCGTTTACCATATAAAGATAAATTATTTGAACAATTAACTTTTCTAGAACCGAAGATTGCTCTTTATGAAGAAGGTAGACTTAAAATTAAAGATTTAACCTATATTGCTACGCGATTAGGACATATTGATATCACAAAGTTAGCTTTTGAATGGAGAATTTTGCCATCATGTTTTGATGATGAGCAGAAAACAGAGTTAGCGTCTTTAAATATAGATCTAATGTGGAAAAAAATAGTAGAATCTAAAGATATTTCTGGGGAAAAAATGTTTCCAAATTTAGAATCTTTAATCGAAATAGTTCTTTCTTTTCCCCATTCGAATGCTGAGGCCGAACGAATTTTTTCAATAGTAACAGATATAAAAAATAAAAAAAGGAACCGATTGTGTAATGATACTGTTTCCGTGATTTGTGTTATTCGGTCTCATTTTCAATCACAAAACATTAATTGTGTAAACTTTGAAGTAGACGCCAGGCATTTGGAACTGCATAACGCGCAAAATTTATATGGAGAACAATGCACACCTGATGGTTCTTAATCATTTTGTTTTTTTTTCACTTTTAAATATTATTTTATTTTACTATTTTATTATTTCATTAATTTTATTATTTAATTATTTTATTTTGTAGAGTCACATCTAGCCAATATTCTCTTAATGCATGTTAGTTATGTGTTTTTATAAACTTGTTTCTTTTCAGAGTTTTATTATTATTCTCTTTTCAGAGTCATAATATATCTTAATAACGTAAACTTGTGTACCTGTAACGTAAACTTGTGTACCTGTAAAAGTCAAAGCTTTGTGCAATTTTATTTTTATAATTTTATTTCTAAATATATAATTATTATTCTATTTTTATTTCTATAATTATTTATTTTATTTAGATAATTATAATTTGTTATATAATTAAGTTTATAACATTAATTTGATTTTAATTATATTTATATTTAGAGTTTCATATATATAGTATATGTTATAAAATCTATTTAAAACGTTATTTTATTTTTAGTTTACTATAAGATATAGTTTATTATAAAATATAGTTTATTTAAAATTTATTATCCGATGTTTCTTTATTATTCTAATACGTTAATATTTTTTGTTTATTAATTTTGATTAATTTTTTGTTTATGAATACTGGTAAGGTTTTTGGCAGTTTTCCTTACCCTTGCAACAAATGTTGGTATTCTTTAATATTTTTCTGCCAAATAAAATATTTTATTTTGAGTTATATTAAAAGTGTTTTATTTTTAAAGTTATTTTAGCCCTTTCCCCTTTTCAGCTTTTCTTTATTTTATTCTACAATAATAAATGGAGCTAATTATATTTTTATATATGTGCGCGCGCGCGTGTGTGTGTAGACAATTTTTTTTTATTTTTGAGAATTGATAAAGAAAATGTTGCATATATATATATATATATATAAAAATCGAAAAAGTTCATATATATATGTATATATATAATTTTTTACCGATTCTCAAAAATTAAAAAAAAATTTGCGGGGCGATTAACGATACCCCTCTTTCTTGTAGGTACTTTACTGATAGCGTACTGGCCGCGCAAGCGCGAAAAACCCGGCCCATATCGCCACACTGATTCGAATACTTTACATTCGAAAACGAACTCGAATCGAACTCGCAATAATTCGATTCGATTCGATTCGAATTCGAATGATTCGCACACCTCTACAGCGAAACACAATTGACAGAATGTCTGTGATTCGACGAATTTCGTTCCGTCAATTCCGCATTGCGCATGTTTCGCATCATATGTGACTTCGCGCCTGTCGCGTCTGCGTGACTTTCCTTCTCTCTTTATTCCTAGGCTAGAGAGGAGAGGCCGCTCTCTACTTTTGTGGGGCAACCTGGATACACCGGCTATACCCCATAAGGATGCCGAGAGCTAGGGCCACGATCATATAAATAGGTCTGGACACTTAGGCTCGGCAAGCGTCCTTTAAATGAAGCCAATATGGCGTCAAAAGAAGTAAAAAAAATAAAATAAAATATTTAATAAAATATTTTTTTCAGTTATTGATGTCACATACTTGTTTGTTAAACAGTTAAACACTTAGAAATAATAATTATTTAATTTTATCATTCAAAGCATGCAGCAATTCCGCGGTACATGCGCGGTAAGGTTTATTTCTTCTGACGCCATATTAGTTTGCTGGTTTCACTTGGGTTCCTCTTTCCTATGTTTGCGACAAAGAGTGTCCAGACCTGTTTATATGATCCATGGGGGTAAGAAATAACAGGCGGGAGTGTAAAGCCTTTTAAGTAGGGGGGGGGGGGTAACAACACCAAATGTGATTGGTTGGCCACAGTAATATGGCGTTTTGTATTTTTTTTATCTTATCTAACCTAACTGAACCAAGTAAGTGAGAAACACGTTTGGCGAATAAATCGGATTTCACATTAATTTTGTTTTAAAAACATAAAAGTTATAAAATATTATAAAACAAAATGCCCATGCTACTAAATACATACAGATTCGCTTACAATAGGCTTGTTTTCTATTCCTGAACTGATGCAATAAGTTAGAATGAAACAATAAAGTATATTTTGTCTCACTCTAACTTATTGCACCAGTGTGCACAGTTCAGCCAGTGCAGGAATAGAAAACAAGCCTTATATGGTATAACACAATATATTTATTACTATCATACATACAATTATTTATTATTTATAAATATTATTTATAAATTTTTACATTTTTTGTGTATGCTTTCATCACTATTTCAAATGTAGCGCTTCGGTAGGCCGCGCCAATATGGCGCTTACTGTTCCCCCCTTACGTCTGTTTGCCAGGCAAGGGGGGTATATCCTCCCTCCTGTTATTTCTTACCTCCATGATATGATCGTGGCTAGGACTAATTTGAGGAATCTAGGGAATGTGTGGGAGACCCGGGAGCAGGGATTTAATTACTGAGGATAGTTGGTTCGCGCAATCTCCTTTAAATTTCCTAAAATGGAAACTACGTAGTCGATGGTTAATTCACCTTTTAAATACTCGATAATCACATCTATTATTGCGGATATTAATGCATTAAATAAAAGGTCTTCGTCTTTATTTGAATGTAGATTGTTGATGAGGGTGGAATATTCGAATTTTAACGAGGTTTATTTACTTATTTCCGTGAATTTCATCAATTCGATAGTCACTGGGGAGTTAAAGATGATTCAAATAGACGACGAGCTGATCGATGTCTATTATTCCGTTTTGGAAGTCGTCACATGGAAGTCCCGGAATGTCTTCACAAAAGCTCAGGTAGCATCTAGACTGATTTAATATCTGATAAAACTGTTTACTTGAAGTAAAGTGCATATACATCAATTGTTCAAGTAACCAGCGTATTCGTCTATCTCCAAAAAATTCTCTGGTAGTTGAGTTTTCAATTGCAAAATTAGATTAGATTGAAGTTCCTGGGGAATATTCTTCTCATCTGGATTTTCCTCAGGATTATTTATATTTTGACACAACTCAAGATATGAAAATAATTCCTGGGAGTAGGTAGAGAAATCGGGGATGGATCCGGTGCAGGGGCGGTTACTAAATTAGTGGGTTCGTTGATTATGCTTTTTTGCAAATTAACGGAGTTAGTTTGAGTAGAAGAAGTTTTTAAGCGGCGCAATATGTTAGGAGATAGTGAAACAGTTTCGCAAGATTTAACGCGAGGCTTATCTATATTTGCTTGCCGGTTGAGCCAACGTATGTAAGATGCGACATGTGAGACGCGGTTTTTCGTATCAGCTCGGTGGTTCCGCTTTTTCCGGCGAGCGTTTCTGGTTTTCGGGTTGCTCATCTACAAGGGAGTTATGTGATGACGAGGGGTGATGATTGGTCTTGTTAAAAGCTAATATAGTGTAAGAAGGAGGGTCTCAAGATAGCAATATCGATATCAAATCTATATGTTTCTATACTATCCTAAATTCAATTTTAAAAGAAAGGCCAAGGATAATGGAAAAAATGTCTCCGGGCACAACGGTGGGTGCTTGGCGACAATAGGAATTTCATAGAGTGATGATGGAAAGATTGCCGATCAAGGGCATTCCTAGAACGCTCGGGGGCGATGGAATTATTAAGGAGCGGGTAGAAGGTTGCTTGGTCTTACAACACAGTATGCTCAGCAACTACAGGTTAATTAAGGGTTGGACTGGGTCCGAGGTAAAATATGAAATAGTTCGTCTCTTGTTACCGATTTTACTAGGGAAAGACAGGGCGAAGGGAAATGTCTTCAGCAATGCGAGAACGCTCATTGACGAGAAGGATTATTCAGGGTGATGATGGGGAGATTGCCTATCAAGGGCGTTCCTAGAACGCTCGGGGGCGATGGAATATCGAGGAGGAGGGTAGAGAGTCGCCCGGGCTTACGATAAATGTATGCTCAGCAACTATGGGTAATTATAAAGATTGGACGACGTCCGAGTAGTGACAAGAGTACGAACACCACGTTAAAGTTAATAATGTCTGATATTGATATTTAATAGAAGATTGATAGGTTGTGGGTTATGACTTTTATGAAGTTTGACTGACAATAGAAGCTGTCTGTAGCATGTTAATACTTGACAGAGGTTTTCTTTTATTCATTTAGGATTCAATTGAAAGATATGAATAATAATAATAATAGGAAGGATTGTCAGTCCAGCACGACTTTTAGAAAGGCAAAGTAATATGTTGCAAGATAAAGTACTTACCTTTATAATTGAAGCAATGGATTCTTAGTTAGGCAGATTCTTCGTACGCTCGTCTGGTTTCGCTCCTCTTTAGGTCCTCGGTCTTGGGATGCGCGTGACAAAATCAGGGTACTCGGATTTAGGTGCACTCAAAATTCTTTATTATAATCTACTTTACAGAACTATATGTGATTAACGAGAAACAAAGACGTAAACGACGTTGACGGCTAACGCGTTATCGAATACAATTCAAGAATGAAATCTCGCTTCGTGAATGCTGCAGTAACGAGACTTAGATTATGTCCGCCGTATAAATGCCGTGCTGCGCGATACAGAGTAACGTAATGAAAAGTGCCGTGCTGCGTCAGAAATTTTGGGGTTTATATATCTACCGAAATCGAGAGGTGTGCAAATCATTTTTAGTGGGGGTTTCAACAAATCGCTTCTTAGAAGGTATTATAACAATTGTATTGAAGAGATCAGGCGATCGGAAGTGGCGGATATCGATTTCTGGGTGCTAGATAATCCGGATTAAAGTAACGAGACGGTACGGCAAGATGTAATAACTTCTAAGAATCGCTATAAAATAATTCCATCCTGCACGTGTAGCGCGGATTGTCGTTTACAGATGCGATTTAATTGTTTCTCAATTCTACGAACTAATTAGGGGAGTCGATACACAGGTGTGTGCTATAGTTCTCATAATCTGCTTAATATTTTCGTTATGGAATCATTCTCTATATAATTTATTCTGTATTATTTTAAGATTTCTTTAGCTTAAAAGTAAGATAATGGCTGCTTTCGCGAAAAATCAAAATGATCCAGATTAAAATGATCGGTGCGCTGTGATTGGTCAAATCTAGAATTTCATTATGATTGGTTCTTTCTTCAGTGCCGTATCAATCATCAGCTGTACACAACACATATATACAATAAGAATGAAAACAAATTTCTAAGTTTAGCTCTAAAATATAATAGTTCTAAGAGAAATGGAAAATCATAATTTAAGTGCTACTGCAGAAGAAATTGTTACAGTAAATGTATTTTGGTCAAAAATTATTCTTACAATCAAAGATTTATCAATTAATTTAATTGATAAATCTTTGATTGTAAGAATACTATATGTAATTTAGCAAATATTTATCAATTAATTTAAGATCAATTAAATTAGATTTACACATCCAATTTTCTTAAAAATTTATTCATTTATATATAAAAAAATTACATCTAATTATTTTTATATCTGAGATCTTTTAACAAAAGCAAATGTGTTTTATAGCAATGGATTTTTGGAACTAATAATAACACTGAAAAAAGTGATGATAGTGACTTGATCTCATCTACATCATTTACATCATCTACATCAACAGAAACAGGATATGAAGACAACGCAAATAAAATTGCAGAGGATATTATACTAGTAAATTGTTACATATGTTATAAATAAATATAAACATATAAAATAGTATTATTATAATATATCTTGAAGATGCGGTTTAGTAGACATTTTTAAGTGTTTTTTTTTCTTTTTGCTTTAAAGTGTTTATTTCTTTTCCTTATTCCTTTCTTAGAATATAAAACAAAATAATTTTTAATATATTTTTATATCTGATAATTTTTAACAAATGTGTTAGATAGTAATGGATTATGGAACTAATTATAGTAGCACTGAAGAAAGTGATGATAATGACTTATATCCCATTTCATCATTAACAGAAATACAAGAAGAGAAAAAATGTTTTGAAACACTTATAGTGTCAACTAAACTATACTTTTAAAAGTTTGCGATATTAAAATTATCAATTATTTCACAAAAATATATTTAATACAGGAATGGTTTATGGGCGACATTTTAAAGGAAAGTGATGATTGTATTAATTTGGATACATCAACTTCGGATGAAGAAAAACAGCAGCAAAAGAGATGTTGCATAAGGCGTTATGTTGAACAAACCGTTTGTTCATATTCTGATCAAGAATTCAAAAAACATTTTAGACTTTCAAGGAAGATTGTGTACGCTTTAATAGGTATTTCTTAAACTGCAATATTGTAATAGTTTGATATACATATTTTAATATACATTTAATGAAATAATCATTTTACAGAACAATTTGAATCTTCTATATATTTTCAAAATGCTTTTGAAAGAAATATAACACATGAAAAAGCATTCCTGCTGTCATTGTGGTACTTAGCAAACTCCGAAACATTTAGGCAATGCGCTGATAGATTCGATCTTTCTATGAGCAGTAGCCATAAAGTATTGTGCAAAACGTTACAATTTATAATTTTATTGCAGCAAATATATTTAAAATGGTCTAATGAACAAGAAAAGGAACAAATATGTCAACAATTTCAAAGTCAATACAATATAAATGGAATTATAGGAGCTATTGACGGTTATCATATTAGAATAAGGAGACCTACAAAACACAAGGAAGATTATGTAAATCGAAAAGGTTTTCATAGTATTTTACTGCAAGGAGTTTGTGATCACAGGAAACTATTTATTGATGTCCATATAGGCGAAAGCGGTTCATTACATGATGCCAGAGTTTTAAGAAAGTCACCACTGTATCGTACAGCTCAAGAAGATTCTAACTTTTTTGATGAGTATTTTTTACTTGGGGATTCAGCGTACCCAAATTTAAAATGGTTGGCACCACCGTTCAAAAATTATGATCAGTTAACAGAAAATCAAATACTGTTTAATGTCAGACATTCTTCAGCTCGTTCGGTAATTGAGCACGCTTTTGGATTGTTGAAATGCCGTTTTAGAAGATTATTCTAATTTCATAATTTAAGAATTGATATAATAATTAAGTGCGTGATGGCTACGTGCATTTTACACAACATTTGTATTTTAACTGAATCAAATATTCCAGAAATACAGAATGAAAATAATGCGCATGAAATGCTAAATGCTCGTGAACGAATGTTTTCAGAAATGTTTCCTTAGGAATTTCATTTGCCTTTCAAATATTTTGTATGTTTTTATTTTTACTTGTCTTTCTTTATTACTCTTTTGTATTATATTGTATTACATTTTGTTAATAAAACGATTATACTTTTTAACATTTATATGTGCACATATGTAATAGTATTCTAATTTTATTAGCGAAATCGGGGATCTAGCATATTATAAGTTAAAAAAAATAATCAGTTTCTCTTGTCACTTGGGAAAAATAATAAAAAAATGAAAAATCAGACCAAGAGTCAGACCCCTCGCGCTGGAATTAAAAAATTAAAAATTTGAAGTTTTCACTGTATAGATAATACTAATTATATACTCTTACATATACGAAATATAAATTTATATAAACTATATAAACTAAATAAAATATATAATAAAAGTATAAATTACAGCAATATAAACCGTTATTAGTCTTCTCATAAAATGTTATATAGTCTTCTTTCAATTAACAATCTTTTGTCTTATCTTTTAACCCTTTGAGAACCGGTAGCTCTTAAAAAAAATCACATTTATAAAAACTTTTGAATATTGTAAAAAAAACACTAATTGCAATTCATTAAAATAAAATTTTATTTTTTGGCAAAAAAAAACTAATCCTCAAAGAGTTAATCTTTTATCACTTTTTTGAGCAATCGAAACTAAACATAGTTGTCCTTTTTCATGGCTAAATATTGTTTCATTATTTTAATTTTTTCTTCCTCTATAGCTAATTTTTGTTTTTGTATTTCCATCTTTTCTTTTTCTAGCGCTATTCTGTCATCGTGACGTTTTCGTTTTAAACGTAGTTTTGCATTGTTTTTGTTTTCTTTAATTTTGTTTATGATCTCATTATTATTGTTTTCTTTGTCACTATGTGATGTTGAAGAAAAACTGTCATCTAAAGTCATGCATGATGAAGACGTGCTTGGCAAATTTATATCTTGTGATATTTTATTTGATATAGAGCTGAGTGTATATCCAGATTGGTTGGAAGGGTTTGTTCCCAATATTTCATCCATTGCATCAAAAAACTGAAATTTACAAATTCCACGTCCAGTTAAATTTTTGTTATCTTTTGCAACTTTATATGATCTGAGTAAGTTTCTCCATTTTTGAGAGCACATACTCGCAGAAATATTAAAATCAGAACTGATCATATCATTTTCTATATTATTCCAAAAGTATTTCTTTTTCTTTGGATGATGTAATTCATCCTTATGATCATCGTATGCAGCAATTAATCTTTCAACTTCTTTATGGTGCCAAGTGTGTCTCTGTTCATTATTTGTTATTATATCTTCTGTTTCTATTGTAAAGAGATATATCAGTTAAACTACGCGCCATGCAGCACCATCTATATCAATAATCAGTTTGTATAACCTATACTGAATAAAGCTCACTCTCAGTTTGGACGTTGCTAAGATAAGACGTGACTAGTCCTTTATATATAACCTTCATCTCAATTCAACAGGTTATGGGCCCAGATAGCTCAGTAAAAGAAAAAATTCCAATCGAATTGTAGTGAGTTTTGGCATGTGTTGCTGAAATATACAAGGCTAGTGGTCGCATTAACGTTTAATGCGAAATAACAAATATTGCGACAACATTCGACCAAATAACGATAGTATTATTACCGGCGGCGCTGTGTGCGATCGAGAATTTTTTTTTCGATAAATGCTGATGGCGAATGTTCCTGTACATGGACAGCGATTGTGAATAAAAATTGTGTGTGTCACAAATAAGTATCGCGTTCGAATCACTGCAATTTTACATTGATCCATATAGTATTGCAAAAATCTTTCGAGATGGCTTCAAGTGGTGAATCATGGTCATCGATAAATAAATTGAAGGGAGCTGAAAATTACCACACGTGGTCGATGGCCATACGAGCGATGCTTGATCTAAATGGTCTTGAGGGATGCATTGTCACTGGTGAAGGCGCAATAGTGGATGCAGAAAAGCAAAAAAAGGCGAAGGGAAGAATTTTGCTTAGCATTGATGAGTCGCTATACGTACACGTAGAAAATATCGCAAACGCAGCTCAAATGTGGGTAACGCTTGAGAGGTTATTTCGAAACACAGGTGCCACGCATAAAATCGGATTAATACAAAAATTAATCAATGTCCGTTTGGAGAACTGTGAGTCAATGTCCGATTATGTAAGTCAAGTTACAGGTGCAGCTAATAAACTGAACAATATAGGTCTTAACATCGGTGATGAACTAGTTGGTGCAATTATGCTGGCGGGTCTAACGGATGAATTTAAACCGTTGGCAATGAGTTTTGAAGGCAGCGGAATATTGACAACGTCTGATGCAATGAAGACGAAACTCATGGACAGTACATATCAAAGGCAAACTCATGGTGCGTTCTTAAGCAAAAACTGGTCAAAAAGCAAGAAACCAAACAACACCGATGGAAGATAAAATGTTACAACTGCGGCAAGAAAGGCCACAAGGCGAACCAGTGCAGGAAGGAGCCCAAGATCAACAAAAATGAAAAGACGACTGGCTCTGATGACAAACCGGACAAAGGAGGCAAGGACAAAAAGGAAAGTAAAATCGCATTTAACGCAGTATTTTTGTCCACAGCAACGCAGAATCGGAACGATTGGTATATAGACAGCGGCGCGTCGCAACATATGACGCCATACGCGAATTGGCTGAGTGAGTCGAAGCCAACGTCGGTGACGGAAATCGTGACAGCAAATAATCAAAAAATGGCTATTTCCGGTTCTGGCAAAATCACCTTAAGAGTGAACAAAGAGAATGTCGATGTAAATAATGTTTTGTATGTGCCAGATTTATCGACTAATTTACTCTCCGTCGATCAAATGGTAAAAAATGGAAATACCATAATGTTTAGCATGGATGGATGCTCAATCATCGACAAAAATGGAAAATGCATCGCAAATGTAAAATCATCGGGTGGAGTTTACCGACTTCCAAGCAGCGCCAAGGACGCAGTCTGTATGCTATCAGCCACTAATGATAGCGCGATGACATGGAATCGGAGACTAGCACATATCAACCATGGCGACTTGTACAAAATGCGTGATGGCGCAGTGGATGGCATAAAATTCACTGATGGCGCTGAAGAGGTGAAGCGATGCGAAATTTGCATGCAAGGCAAACAAGCGAAACTTCCATTTAAAGCATTCGGAAAACGGGCGAAACATGCATTGGATCTGCTTCATTCGGATCTGTGTGGACCAATAGAAACTACCTCGATTGGAGGAGCCAGGTATTTATCGACTTCTCACGAAGGGTTTTTGTATATTTTTTGAGGTCCAAGTCAGAGGTACTGGAGCGATTCAGAGAGTACAAAAAGCTGGTTGAGACACAAACCGAACGCAAGGTGAAAGCAATTAGGACGGATAACGGAACTGAATATTGCGGCAAAGATTTCGAGGCGTTCTGTAGCAGTGAGGGCGTTCAACATTAAACAACAAATACGTATACCCCTCAGCAAAACAATTGTGGAGCGAGCAAAATGCATGCTTTTCGATGCTACACTTGAAAAGAGTTTTTGGGCCGAGGCAGTCAACATGACAGCGTACGTGGTAAATAGATGCACCAGTTCGACGCTGGACGAGAAAACACCGGAAGAAATGTGGACTGGGACCCAAACGGACGTAAGCAACAAAAATATTTGCCTCTCACGTAATGGTTCATATTCCAAGACAGAAGCGCTGTAAATGGGATCCAAAATCGACAAAATTGACATTCGTCGCATACAACCATGGTACCAAGGGCTACCGATGTGTCGATCCAATCACCAAGAAGATAACCATCAGTAGGAATGTTAAATTTTTGGAAAATCAGCAAAATTCATCAGTGGTTATGAACATTGAAGAAGATACCGCTTCAGTGAGGGATGACTCACCTGAAAAACGGAACGGTCAACCAATAAGAGAACTGAACAGTGACTCAGAGGACGATTCTTTTGCATCGATCACTAATTACAAGAGATCATCAAGTGACGAAAATTACGAGTCAGATGAAGTGTTGACGCCGCAACAACTTAGAAGATCGGCTCGTGCACCAAAGCCTAGAAACTTTGAAGGTTTTGTTACCTACTTGGCTATGGGTGGCGAAGACGAAGATCCATTAACGCTCAAGGAGGCAATGGAAGGAAATGACCGCGAGAAATGGAGAGCGGCCATTGATGAAGAGCTAAAGTCGCTTGATGAAAATGCCACTTGGGAACTCGTCGAATTACCACGCGACAGAAAGGCTATAAAATGCAAGTGGATCTTCAAGACAAAACGCGACGGGAGCGGAGAAGTGGTACGTCATAAGGCAAGACTCGTGGCCAAAGGATATTCACAAGAATACGGTACGGACTACAATGAAACTTATTCACCAGTCGTAAGGTACACTTCGATTCGATATTTAATCGCTCTGGCAGTCAAGCGTGGATTGATGATAGATCAAATGGACGCCGTGACAGCATTCCTCCAGGGCGACTTGTCCGAAGAAATATTTATGGAATCACCAGAAGGATTCAACGATGGAAAGGGCAAAGTTTGCCGGCTGAAAAGGGCCATCTATGGTCTAAAACAGAGTAGCCGAGAATGGAACAGGAAGCTCGAAGGCAAGTTGAAAACTTTCGGCAGTAGATATACTAGGCGGGTTCTAACCCAGGTCCTCTGGGGGGGGGAGTGAGGGGCGAGGGGAACCTGTGGCGCGGGGGAATGACGTCACGCGGGGGGGTCTCCGGGGAATGACGTCACGCGGGGAGGTGTCCGCGAGATGTCCGCGGGGGAGGGGAACGCGAAGAAGAGCGCGAGGCGCACGTGAGAGAGATGTCGCGAGAGAGAGACGTTCGCGAAAGAGAGATAGCGCGAGAGGTGTTGCAGCGAAGCGCATGCGAGCGCAAGGAAGATAGCGTCCGCGAGATAGTGCGAGATGGAGAGGTAGCGAGAAGTAGCGAGTAAAGAGAGAGATAGCGCAGCGACAAGATGACGCGAGGCGTTCGCGAAGGAGAGAGAGGTGACGCGAGGCGCATGCGAGCGCAAGAGAGAAAGAGATAGCGACAAGATGACGCGAGAGAGGTAACGCGCCGAAGGAGAGCACAAAGAGAGAGGCGTTCGCAAGAGAGACTTTTTTTTAAAAATTTTTATACTTATAATAATTAAAGAAAGGTTGTATTGACGACCAAAAACTGGACTAATTAAATTCGTTTATTAGATTGGAGACATAACGTTTCGACCTCTGGTTTAGGTCATTATCAAATGCACGCTGAAAAATTATTACATAATTGCACTATGCTAAGGAGTAACAGAGATATAAGCAATGAATATAAACTATAAAAACTTACGAGTTAGAGATGACCTAAACCAGAGGTCGAAACGTTATGTCTCCAATCTAATAAACGAATTTAATTAGTCCAGTGTTTTGGTCGTCAATACAACCTTTCTTTAATTTTTATGACTGGCGGTCTGTAAATATATATTTTCATTAATTTAATTTTAACACCTGGACCTAATTATGGTGTATACACATACTAATGGCTCTTACCAAGGGATGTCAACAATCTTTGGCTATCACAATACGAACCTCCTAAAAACATGGTTGAACACAAAAAAGAAGATTTGTGTAGTGAGACAACAATTAATATTCTTAATAAGATGTAGAAAATATGACGTGCTACCACCACATATTAACAATCTTAAGATTAACCCCAATTTTTATAGTAAAAGTGTGAATAAGAAATTCAACGATAAATTAAGAATGTTCAAACGTCGACAGTTGAATTTTGAAATCAAGGATAAAAATTTCAACCTGAATTTTTTACAAAAATTAGTTCATACTACTAAGGAAAGATTGTTTGAATCTTTACCGAGTGACGTAGTTGATAGATTTTTTACATTCAATAAACATAAAATTTCGAACTTTAACCACAAGAAAAAAATTACCTTGATTGAAAAATTCAATAATTTAATAATGAAAAGAGGAATACTTCTTAACCCCTTAAAGAATATCGATAAATCAAAATGGATAGTGAACATCAGCAACAAAACTATCCCACAATCAATTAATGAATTTTTGTGTTTGGGCGATAATTTTGGTTTACCACTCAACACTCGAGACAAGAAAGATCGGGTCATCTCTTTGTTAGAAACAGTTAAAAATGTTGAATGCAATTATCAAAAAATACAATCACAATTGATTGATACCATACGCAATAATACAGCTAACACTATCCATAAATCTCTTTGTAATATCAGACATATCAACCATCATGACAGATTTTTCACTAATAGATATTCACAATGTCAAAGATATTTGCATAATAATAATGACTTACTTATAACCAAGGCTGATAAAGGTCAAATCACGGTAATAATGAATAAAATAGATTACAATGATAAGATGTATGTTGCACTAACTGACCATACAATACGTATAAAAATGTTAAAAAAGACCCTATTCAACGTATTTCGTCTAAAATTAACACCTTAGTAAGATCATGGCGTGATAACGGACTTATAGAGGATTTCACTTATAAACAACTGAATTGTACTAATGGCAATCTTCCGAGATGTTACGGATTACCAAAAATACATAAAGAGAATGCCCCACTTCGAATCATAGTATCTTCTCTCGGAAGTCCGACACACAACATAGCGTATTATATCCATAAAATTTTATATAATTCCATTAAAAACCAAAATCTCACATCAAGGACGGTTGGTCATTTGCTAACATCATAAACAACAAAAAAATTAAAAAGAGTGAAATATTAATATCGTTAGACGTTTCGTCACTGTTTACGAACATTCCAAAAAATCTCGTTATCAAAGCCATTGAAACGTTGGATTGACATTGGAAAAAACCAGGGTTGGCATGTTTTAAACAATTTGTTTAAAACTGTTTGATTAAAACATGTTTAAAACAGTGGACACTGTTTTAAACATTTTTGTTTTAAACAGTTTTAAACTACTGTTTAAAACTGTTTAAAACATTGCAATTAAAACATATGATTATTTGAAAAAGAAACTGTAAAGAAAAACAAAAACAAACAAAAACTAATAGACGTGCAAAACTAATGTTGCAAAAAGGTTTTTGTTTTAATTTTTTTAGTTTTTTATCTATATTTATATGTAACATATAGATATAAAAATATAAATATAAATAATGAAATAAAAATACTAAGATAAGTATTATTTTAACAGAATATTTATTTTTGGATATTAAATATATTAAGTAACAATCAATATAATTGAATATATTAAAGACTACTTATAAATTATAAAGCTATCTGCACAAACTATTAAAATCTAAATTATAACACATTGCATTTTACATTTTATCTATTGCAAATAATTAAATAATGTTATTCCTTTAACTAAAAAAATAATAAACATTTAAGTACGAAAAAATGAACGGTAACAATAACATATTGAAATTGGGAATTGCATTACAGTCATTGCATATTGGGTATTTTTTTAATACCTACTTTTATAAATTTAATTAAAATTAATAACTCAAAATAAAATAAAGAATATATAATTTTATATATTAATAAAGAATTATTACTCAACTAACAATAAGTCAAACGTTACAGTATTAACATTTTCTTTTAACGCAAGCCACCATGTTATCGGTTTAACATTTTTAATGGATTCCTCAGAAAAAAGACGCGAGTGGTCGAACATTACATTACGATTACGGTTACATTACATTACGATTACAGATCAAAGCTATCAAGTGTTTTTTTTGCTTGTTTAAAACATGTTTTTTTTGTTTAAAACATGTTTTTTTCTTACTTTACTTAAAAACACGTATAAAATAAAAAAAACATGTTTTAAACAAAAAAATCAATGTTTTTTGTTTAAAATGAAAAAAACAAGTTTTTTGCCAACCCTGGAAAAAACACAAAATTTAGTATGACTCAATTCATATATGCAATTGAGATAATCTTAGACTCGATCAGCTTTTCTTTTAATGGAGAATTTTATGAGCAAATATTTGGCAGCCCAATGGGTTCACCTTTGTCGCCCATACTGGCTGACATGGTCATGGATGACTTGAAAACACAGTGCCTGAAAGATTTGGACTTTAGTACGTCCCTGTATTTTAGATATGTGGACGACATTTTGGCAGTTATTCCTAAAGAGAAAATTAGTACAATTCTTCATACCTTTAATAACTATCACGATCGACTTAAATTCACACATGAAACGGAAAATAATAACAGGATTAATTTCTTAAATACAACAGTCATAAGAATGAATGAATTTTTAATTACTAATTGGTACCGAAAGCCTACTTTTTCAGACAGAGCTATTAATTATTTTTCTAGTCACCCACATAATTACAAAATCAATACTATTAACTTAGTTGACCACGCGATTTTATTGTCCAACGAACAATTTCATAATGAAAACATAGAATTAGTTAAACAAATCCTAGACAATAATTGTTTCCCTACGAACCTCGTTAACCGAACTATTATAAAACGACTTAGGTTTTTATACCAAAACAGAAATAACACAAATGAACCATGTATTGATAAGAATAATAATTTTGACATAAATTCTTGTATAACTTTACCTTATATAAAACATTTCAGTGAAAACATAAAAAATTCTCTGTTAAAAGCAGGCGTAAATGTAGTATATTCGATCCCTAAAAAATTAAATACAATTATTAAGGGTCGGCAGGCGACACGGTGGAGACGCCTGTCGGCCGGCCGTGAATTACGGATTCGTAATTTTCGTATAAAAACTAAAATAAAGAATAAATCGCATTTTAATTATGATATTCGTAATCCGTAGCATCGTCTTTCTATGGCTACAACGTTATTTTTTGGAAAAATGGACAAAATAAAAATTCGATAATAGACAAGCAACGTACAGCTAACTACGGATCAGGTGTAGTTGCACCTGAATTCATATTGTATTTATTATTAAATTTTTAAAAGTCAAATTGTTAAATTTTACGTTGTACGCATAATTATAACAATATAAAGAATACGTCAAAACAAATTTCATGAAGAAACATTAATTTTTTGAAGCATAAAACGAAAAGTACGAAATGACTAGGTTTGTATCTAAGGTGCAGCTAACAGCTGAATCTAGGGAATATTCCGTGGTAGCACACTGACCGTGTGACAAGGAGAGAAGATTGCGTCATCTTTGTCTCTCTTGCACCGTATATATATTAGGGCCATTCCACAATAGGTTGCAAATGCTCTTGTTACCAGTTGATAATTGCGGATTGACCAATCGGATTGATCAATCCGCAATTATCAACTGGCAACGAGAGCATTTGCAACCTATTGTGGAATGGCCCTAATGGTTGTGTAAGCACACAACACCGAATATTCGTGTGTTATCCTTGTCTCTCAGCACGAGCGAAATACATAAATTATATAAATGAATAAACTCTCTCTAAATGATTGAATTTCAGAAACAACGAAAAAATAATTGAAAATAACATATATAAATTACATTTATTTTTAATTATATATATATTTTTTTTCATTTGTAATAATTACTTTGTTACTTTTTTCTAATATAAATAATATCTTTTTTAAAAGAAAGAGATTTTATTATAGAAATTTAATATAGAAAATATATACTAAATATATATCAAAATATTTATAAAAAAAGTATCTAGTTCAAATATTTATATAGAAATTATTTATTTATTTTACATTTTATGTATGTGTATGTGTATGTGTAATGTATATGTATAAATGCGTGTGTGTATGAAATAAATATAAAATAAAATAATTAATATATATATATTAGGTGTACAAATTAATTCTCGGCCCTAATATTAAATCAGCTGTAACATTTATTTAAGAGGAAAGTTTTTGCAGCCAACTTCAGGGCTGTATAGTACCAACATCATACACTATAAAACCGATATATATAATTGACATAACTTCAAATAATTCAACATAAGCACAGTAAACATGATGGCGTCTAATAAACAACACATTAGGCATTGTTTGCTCTTTGCATTTCAATTAAAAAAAAACGCGTCCGAGGCAAAGAAAATGATTTGTGAGGCATTAGGGGAAGATGCTGTGTCTTCCAGTACATGTAAAAAGTGGTTTCACAGATTCCGAAATGGAAACTTTAACCTGGAGGATGACGAACGCCCTGGACAACCAAAAAAGTTGGAAGACGTCGATTTGGAGAACCTGTTGGCCGAAAATCCATGCCAAACTCAAGCAGAATTAGCTGCAGCGTTGGAAGTTACCCAACAAACCATTTCTATCCGATTAAAAAAGCTGGGTAAAATTCAAAAAGAGGGTCATTGGGTTCCCCATGTGCTCACTATTGACAACAGAGCGAGACGCTGTGACATTGCTCTGTCTTTGTTATCCAGGTTCAAGAGGAAAAACTTTTTGCATAAAATAGTGACCGGCGATGAAAAGTGGGTGTATTATGACAATCCTAAAAGACGAAAATCGTGGGTTAATCCTGGTGAACCATCAACATTAATTGCAAAACCCAATATTCATGGCAAAAAGCTCCTTTTATGCATTTGGTGGGACTTCAAGGGTGTGATATATTATGAATTCTTAAAACCGGGTGAAACTGTTACTGCTGAGCGTTACAAAATTCAACTTTTGCGTTTAAGTGACGAAATCGAGCGCAAAAGACCTTTTACGGGCAACGGACGAAGGCCGGTCATTCTGCTGCACGATAACGCGAGGCCACACACGGCTAAAGCGACTAAGGACACGCTTGATTTGTTGGGCTGGGAAATTTTGCCACATCCGGCGTATTCACCGGACCTAGCCCCGTCAGATTTTCACTTGTTCCGGTCCCTCCAACACTATTTGGCAGATTCCCACTTTAAAACGCTCGAAGAGGTCGAAAAATGCATTGCTGACTTTATTGACTCTAAACCGGCGTTCTTTTACCAAGAGGGGATTCGTCACCTAACCGAAAGATGGCAAAAATGTGTAGATGCCGCCGGAGATTACTTTGTTGATTAAAGTTTATTCTAAGTTTGTTTAAATAAACGTTAATTTTCATTAAAAAAGGCCGAGAATTAATTTGTACACCTAATATTATTTGGGTTTTTCCACTTCCTCTTCCTCTCAAACTCCCGCGTTGACCTCCGCGTTGACCTCCGCGTTGACCACCACGTTGACCCCCGCGTTGACCCCTGCGTTGACCCCCGCGTTGACCCCCGCGTTGTGCCGGCAACTGTTGCTGCTGTTGCGGAAGTGGCAGCGGTGACGGTGGTGGTGGTGGTGGTGGTGGCTGTTGCTGTTGCTGTCGCCGTTCACGCCGTCGTTGACGATACCGTCGTCGCCGTTCCGCTTGAGGATGCTATAATTAAAATAAATTAATATATTTGTCAAAAAAAGCGTTATGTTTTTATCAAAAAAAGCATTTTGCAATGTTTTTTCTTATACGCTAGCATGGCTCTTACAAATTCTCGCTGCGGTGCTTGCATTAAAAAAATGCATGGACCCACGTAGGGCGGATACACGTGGTCGAACGGCACATGGTAGAACGCCACGTGATTCAGCGGTACATGATGATGCGGCAGCGGTGGTATATAATTTGGCGGCGGCGGTATATAATTTGGCGGCGGCGGCGGTGGCGGAGGTTGAAATGGAGGCGGAAGTGGAATAAATATTGCTGAAAAAAAAAAATAAATAAAAAGATAGGTTCCTGCTTTTATCATTATTATTTCTCATACGTAATTATAATTTATATATTACAAATAAGTAATAATAAATTATGATATGCGAAATATTATATTTTATCTGTTTTAATTATTAAAATATGCAATAAACAATATAATAACTTACCATTGTTTTGATCTGCCATTGACCTAGCTTCTCTGGTACTTTAGTCATTGATAATGCAATTCGACAATTAGCGCATTCTAATAGTTAGTCTGTCACCGTGCCGTGGCGCATGTGTAAAAACAATCGAGGTGAGACCGGGTGAGTTCTTATTGTTAGATTTCTGTGTTTTATTAGCACAGTGAATTGTGTATTGTCGTGCCTTATATGTGACGTGTAGGGATCCTCTAGTAAGGGATAAGATACCGAGCTGCAGGATTGGTCTTCCGCCATTAATGGGAATTCCTTTTTTTAATTCAGTAAGTACATAAGTATAATGTCAATGTGCGACATATATATTATCGTTATCCCACTAATGGCGGCTTTGTCTTATCCCTTACCAGAGGATCCCTAGTGACGTGTAGTGAACAAGAAGAAGAGGAAGAAAAAGAAGAAGAAGAAGAGGAAGAAGAAGAAGAAGAAGAAGAATCATGGACAAGAAGAGATTATGGTTATCGGAAAAACGTATTTCTCTAAAAAAGAGAATGCGTTACATCCGACAAGGTAAGCAAAAAAAAAATGTATATGAAAGTGAAAATGAGATGTCTTTTACAAGCACATCTTTCATGCATCCTAATAAAAGCATGTTGCATGAATCTGCATGTATTGAAAAAAATAAGGAAGATGTGTCAACATCAAGATTGCAATCGTTATCAAATACATTTTCTAACACATCGTTGGAAACATGTTTAGCGACACATATCCAAACAGAAACTGTCTCTGATATTTTCAATGACAATGATTCTGTTGGATCTGTATCAGATGTTCGCGAATTATGCAATAATGCTAATTCGATGAGCGCAATGCATGTATATGTAAATAAAGAAAATCTTATAGATAACGATGCATCAACATCTCAATCGATAAACACACATTGTGAAACGCCGATCGATGTTTGCATGGAATTAGAAAACATAAGTAATAATAATACAGATGATGAAATAGAAAATATAGGTTTGCATGTTGAACATGATGAGAACATTGACGCAGACTATTTATGTTCTGCAGAGATTAGTGGACGACGTATCGTTGATTTTGGGCATGTTTTTGCTGAATTGCAGAAAATATCCACTCATTGGCTCGGCGAATGTCGTTTCGCTGATCTTGTATTACGCGAAAAGAAGTCTGATGGTCTGAAAAGCAATTTTTCTGTCATATGTCGAATGTGTAACAGGTCATTCGACTTTTGTAGTGAACTGACAGATGACAGAATATTGGATGTCAATAGTGGTATCGTATCCGGTACTATATTGACAGGGACTGGTCATAAGCAGCTTGAAGAACTTCTTGCTGCTGTAGATATTCCATGCATGGATAATAAAAAATATATAAGACATCATAATGAAATGTCGGAAGCCTTCGCCGCCGCCGCGGAAAAAGAAATGCGCGTGGCTGGCGAAGAGGAAAAACGTTTGGCAATCGAAAGAGGAGATGTCATAGACGGCATTCCGCATATACCCGTGATAACAGACGGCTCGTGGATGAAGAGATCCTACCGTACTAGTAGTTACGATTCTCCATCCGGAGCAGCTATTATTATGGGATATCATTCAAAAAAAGTATTATTTGTTGGTGTCCGAAATAAATATTGTATTGTTTGTGCGAGAGTAGCGAAAATTAATACAGTAGCAAAAAAGCATGTATGTTATAAAAATTGGGGGAGCAATCAGAGCTCCACCAGTATGGAAAGTGATATAATCCTCGAAGGCTTCCGACTTAGTTTAGAAATGCATGGCCTTATTTATAGTAAATATATCGGTGACGGTGATAGTAACGTATTAAAAAAATTGAGAGATTTTCCACCGTATCCAAATATTGTTGTGCAGAAGATTGAATGCACGAATCATCTTCTCCGCAATCTTTCTAATAAAATACGTGAGGCAAGTAGTACCGGTAGTAGAAATATTTCAAAATTGAAAAAGGTCGTTGAGCACAGCGTTATGAAAATTCGAAACGCTGTGGTTAAGGCTGTCACCTTTCGCCGCAATCGTGAAGTTAGTTGGCAAATAAAAATTTCAGAATTAATCAAAGATTTAAATAATATACCTAGCCATGTATTTGGTGAACATAAAGATTGTGCTTCGCTTCAATATTTCTGTAATGGACAACAGAAAGAAGGCGAAGAAAATCTTGTGCCCCAATTACAGCGTGCAGGATTATTACAAAAAGTAGAAAATGCTATGAAACGCGTAATAGAAAATGCCGATAGCTTACTCTATCAATTTACTAGTAATTCTGTTGAAAGTTGTAATGCAATTATTAGTAAATTTATTGGTGGCAAGCGCGTTTATTTTGCCATGAAAGGCTCTTACCAGACACGCGTTAAAGCATCAGTAGTGCAACATAATACTTCGCGAGCCTTGAGTTCTGTTTGTCGTGCGATGGATAAAAAACCACCCACACAAACAGATATCATTGAAACTAGAAATATAAAAAAAAATGCCAACCAGCTTAAACGAACACGTGCGGCGAAAGAATTAGGTCTCTCTGTTCGTACATCTAAATTTTTCACTAAAATAATGGCTGATAAAGATTATGGACCAAATGCAGAACGGCCAGATATCGAAAGTAATATGTACGAACAGCTGAGACGTAATCATTTTCAAATGTTATTAGATCAGCAAAGTAATCGTACTGTATTGGAGTATGCTACACGGGTTCAGCATGAAAACCCGATGTGGCACAACATACGGCGAAATCTTCTCACTGCTTCAAACTTTGGAAAAGTTTGTAGTAGAAGAGAAACAACTTCGTGCAAAAATCTAGTTAAAGCAATTCTTTATTCTCCTCAATTGACGAATGCGGCTGTTGAGTGGGGTAAAGAAAAAGAAATGATAGCACGTAAGCAATTGCAGGAGGAGTTGGGGATACAAATTGATAATTGTGGAATATATATTGATGAAAATATTCCATATCTTGCTGCGACGCCTGATGGCATTGTCGGAGACGATACTATCGTTGAGATTAAATGTCCTTATGCGGCGCGGCAAGTGTCTCCCATCGATGCAATGCTCAATAAGATTTCAGACGTTCATAGAATGTTTGATAAAACGGATGACACTCGAATGAATCAAAGACACGCGTACTACTTCCAACTACAGGGACAACTCCACATAACGCAAAAAAATTATTGCATTTTTGCTGTGTGGACACCCTTGGGATTGAAGTACACGATTGTCGAGCGTGATGACAGATTTTGGGAAACAAAAATGTCAGCACTGCTTAAACGATTCTACGAGGACTGCTTGGTTCCTGAAATAATAGATAGTAGAGCAGAAAGAAATATGCCTATTCGGGAACCGCAGTATGTCATCGAAGCACAAGCGGCTAAGAAAAATGACATAAAAGTGGAAAGTGTTATTGAAAGCACCACTACCACTGCTGCTATTCCAGAAATGGAGCAAGATGACGATTGCATTATAACTGATTACTCAAATGAAAAAAGAGATCTAACTGAGGATGATATAAAAAGACTAAGAAAAATGTTAGATGATATAATACCTTCACTCTTATTAGTGAAGAATAATGTATTGCCCATAGATAGTAAATTAAATGATGAATCGTTAGATCTATTTTTACGTATTATAAGAGAGACTTCTTGCTTTGAAACACAAAGTGTGTTATATTTAGAATACCCGCATATAATTGAAGCTAGTCGTAGCAATAAAAGTTTACAAATTATTGGCGGAAATTGCACAGATCATTGGCGATGTATTTATTTTGATGGTACCAAACTTCACGTGTACGACAGCTTACCTGGTACTACGTACGATAAATTGCATGCTAAAGAAAAAGAATATATTCGCCTTCGTTATCCCAAGATAAACGAATATGATATGATTTTCGAAGAAGTACAAACACAATTAGATAACACTTCTTGTGGAATTTATGCTGCGGCTTTCGCTACAACTGTAGCCTTGAAAGGAAATCCTTGTAATAAAAAATATTCCAGTGACGTAAAATGCATGAGACGTCATTTAATTAAAATTCTAGAAAGCAACAAATTATTGCCTTTCCCGAATTAATATTTTTAATTATTTAACCCATCTTTGTAAACTTTTATTGCTGCCATTATGCAAAAATAAGCAATGATAAAATAAAATGGTACAAGTTATCTGCAATCGTCATTGTATAGAACATATAGTATAACATAAAAATCTCGGAGAGACGATAAAAGAATATTGGTTGCGTTCTCACGGGAATGGGCGATGGAGGGGCCCATTCTATATTTTATATATGTAATATTAAATTTATTATGACAATTAAATTTTATGTTATACTTTTGTTTTGAAAATAATGCATTGCAAATTAGATCGCAATTTGAACTGAGGTAATTGCGTCGCAAAGTGTTAATATCAGATATATTTTGTTTTGCAATGTACTATTTTCAAAAATATTTAGTAATGGGTAACAAATTACAAAGTATAGAAACACATAACAAACAAAGTTGCATGTAAAATAAGAAATATTTTATAGTACAAGTATACTTCCCATAATATGGTTGAGGTCACTTTGCGACGCAATCATTTAACTTAGTTTAAATTGCGATCCACTCGAATTATTAATTCGTGTTGATATGTACAGAAACAATAGCAATTACATAAATTTAAATTTTTATTAACTTCAAATTATAGAAAAGATATTTAATAGATATTTAAATGTATGTATGTTTATATGTACATTGCTTGCTATTGTTTACTGTACATTGTATACATATTATTATATATCTTTAACCCAAAGTAATCGTACTACATTAAAAACTTTAAAATAGAAAAGATCTCAAAAATAATACAATCAAATATATAATTCATAGATGTTTGATTGCATTGGAAAAAATTGCATATATTATACTTTTATTAACATTTCTTATTATTTATATTATTTTTTTATATTTATATTACATATTTTTTACAATATTTTGTATTAAATATTTATATATAACGATTTTCGGGATAAGAATATGTAACAATATGTTGTAGCGCTTCTATTGTTGTGTTTCCAATAAGCGCAAAAAATTATGATTTTATTATAAGTAATTGATATTTTAATATTATATATTTGACATTGTTTTCCTTTCAGATTTTATAATGAATTATTTCATTATTATAATTATATTGATATTATCTATAGAGTTGCTTGTTGCAGATAGATTTGGAGAAGGGCGGATCACTTTCAATGAAGAGGCGTGGATACCATTGAATCAATGCCATTATATTGCAGCAGGTAACGTATGCACAGTGGGGGTTTTAGTGAGTAAGAATCTCACACTACCCCGGAAAACCGGAGTGTCTTTTGAAGGTTTCCCCCACGTAAAAAAAAAAAAAAAAAAAAACAACGCTACTGCCATGTTAAAAGCTCTAGCTTCAATCAATTAATAATCCAATATAATAATCAACAATTATTTTTATATTATAGTATATAGTATATTTGAATACATATAAAAATATTAAAGAATATTTTTTTTAATTGAGAAAAAGAATATTTTAAATATTAAAAAAATATTTTAAATATTCTTTTTAAAATAATCTTAAACAAATTTTTTTAAATATTTTTATATATTGAAATACTTATTATTATATAAAAATAATTGTTGATTATATATATTCATTGGAGTATTTTATTGATTGAAGCTTGAGCTTTATGGCACAAACTGAACGTCTTGTACATTGTCTGCATATAATATTTAACTTATTTATAAAATATATAATATATAAGTTTATATATATACACACAAACACAGATATGACAAGCGTTCTTGATTTTTTTTCGATTATTGATGTTATATTGTATAATCTCTCTCTTATCTCTTTCTCTCTGCTACATAAATACTATTATAACGTGTAAGAACTTACGAGTAACGTATGACGGCTCAATGCAAGAATATTCAATCTCGTAGAAAACTTGAGTTCAAATATATCAATATCAATTTTTTTTATAATATATTGGAATATAGAAAAATCATAGAAATATATTTTTTAAGGCGATAAACTTAAAAATTTTTATATTGAAAATATTTTAATCATTTTACAACTACACACACTATATATATTAAATGCAAAATAATTCCGTAAATAAATTAATCAAGTAATAAATCAATTGCAGCTACACACACACACACACTCACACACACACATACAAATAGCTGGTATGTTGATTTTTATTATTAATTTTTTAAATTTATTTTCTGAATTATTTTGCATTTATATAGTGTGTGTAGTAAAATAATTAAAATATTTTCAAAAAATGTATAAATTAATCGGCGAAATATATTTTTTTTATAATTTTTCTATATTGCAATATATTATAAAAAAATTGATATTGATTTGAACTCTAGTTTACTGGGTGATACACTGAACATCCTTGCATTGAGCCATCATACATTACTCGACATAAGTTTTTTCACATTATAAGTATTTATGGAGCAAATTATACAATAACATCAATAATCGAAAAGAAATGAAGAATAATCAACATATTCGTCAATCTATGATTGCTACAAGCTAATGATAATTTATATTCGTTCTCTTATTCTTGTCTCTCTATCGCGCTGACTATACATAAAGTATCGATAAAAAAGTATAAGCAATGAATTGTCAAGTCTAAAGTACCCGTGTCTAACATATATTGTGTACTAATTCACTCTCAATTATGCTACTGTTATTATTTATCATTAGACAATTATAAAACATACATATAATTTTTAGTGATATATATATATATAATATATATTTATATATAATATACGCACATATGTGCATAAGCGTATATAAAATTTACAAAACGTGGGTGCTTATTAGCCTTGCTACGTTACTGCCTTCTGCTACGGAAGGCCAGAAAGCATTTTCAGGCCGTATCTCGCGTGTAGCATGAGCACGTAATCAGCACGGTAGAGGAACAAGGATAACGAGATTATCGATCCTTGTCTCTCTACCGTGCGTCCGCGTGAGCAATGCAATGGTGTGTGTACGTGTACAGACATACACCACTACATAAAACCTGAGAGTTAGTTTCTCAGCGTTGGCAACACTGAAATCGGAGTTTCGCGTTGTCACCGCGTGAGGTCTCCAACATCAAGTACTCTGCGTTGATACCACTGCACCCTTAAGGGTCGGCAGGCGACCCAGGCAAACTCCGAAAGGTTCCGTCTCAGGTTTTATGTAGTGGTGTATGTCTGTACACGTACACACACCATTGCATTGCTCACGCGGACGCACGGTAGAGGGACAAGGATCGATAATCTCGTTATCCTTGTTCCTCTACCGTGCTGATCACGTGCTCATGCTACACGCGAGATACGGCCTGAAAATGCTTTCTGGCCTTCCGTAAGTACTCTGCGTTGATACCAC